>NC_056735.1:1861157500-1861428693 GCF_019279795.1 Protopterus annectens
CCTTTCGGTCTTTGAAAAAACCTGTGCTGGTTATGGTGGTTGGTTTGTCTTTTGAGCCTTTCCTAAAAAAGGCACTATGGGGACGGCAAGAGCCTTGGCCAATATTCGAAAACCTAGGGGTGACAGGTGCAACCCAGCTCTGGCAAAACAGCGAGGCTTGTCTATCATGTCATCCCAGGCAGACAGACACTGGATCCCCTTAGAATGACACCAGAAGCTTAGCAAATTGTTGAAATCATCAATATATATATAGATATATATATATATATATATATATATATATACACATGTGTGTGTGTGAGTATACATATATATATATATATATATATATATATATATATATATATATATATATATATATATATGTGTACACACACATGCGTATATGTATACATACACAGATGGACGCACGCGTGCGCCCACACACACACAAGAGTAATGGACAAAGGCAAGTTCAGAAATCTGGATTAAGGCCAACTCAACAGACTTATGACACAACCAGAGAAATGCATGCTCAACTTACTGCAGCAACAATGATGTGAAAAAAAAGCACCAGTTGGTGACCATACCATGACATTACTGCTAGTGTTGAAATTACTGCTAGTGTTGAAATTAATCTATCAGGTCTGGGGGAGATCTGGAAGTTGGGTTAATCTGTCAGGAATCCCAATTACAAGAATATCAACGTTATGCAGAATGCACTTAAAAATCTGGAAATGTATGTATTTTGCAAACAGGGTATCTCACTGTAATCTAGCTCTCTCCACCGCCACCCAATTAATCTAAGAGCCACCTTTTTATTTTCTATTACTTGTAAATGTCTGCCCTCCTCTTCCCAGATTTCATCAACAATAGCTCCTACTCAGTCTGAAATGACCTTACGCCATCATCTTACAATCTTCAATGCTACAGAAGAGACTCTTTAACAAAGTAGCAGCTAATATCTGGAAGTCACTACTCACGAACATAAAACATAAGTGGCAGACCCACCAGAACCTTTCCAGATACCTCTAAAAGTCAAACCTATCTGACTTAAAATTCAGTGTATATTCCTATTGCCTAGGTTGTGGCTGAAGAGGGTCATTCCATTGGCCCTTCTCAGTTAACATAAGTGTTTTTGAATAAATAAGGACTAAACGACCAAAGACTGGAAAATCACTGTGATGTAAAGCCCTGCTGCCTTAGTTAAAAGGAAAACAGTAAACTGGTACATATAAAGCTTTGTGGTTGATATGCTTGTACATCAAAGGGCTGTGCCTTAGCCTTTCTGTTTCAGACTTAAAACAAAGACCTATAGAATGGAAGAAATCAGGACCCACCACAACAAATATAGTTAATTTCTTTACATAACACCACCCATACGAACTATTAGATTTAAATGATTCTTTCATACAGTCTTAGAATTGTAAGACAATAAAAAAATACCCATAATGGTTCCACAGATATCTTGTGCTTAAGTTTCTTTACACAGCTTACCTAATCTTAGGAGCAGAAGTATGATGTTCAGCCACTGGCGTCTGTTTAAAAAAGAATACAACATAAACAAAATATTTTTCCTGCATGATACTTTATTCTGCTTAATAATGACAGCAATATGCACAGAATCTAGTACTACAATTTAAATGCATATACAAATGACAGGAAATTGCCACAACTCTCACTTGCTATGATTTAGAAATACCATTGTAAATTTTGACTTTACCTTTGTACCCTTCAGATTAATTTTAGAGTTTCGTCCTGACAAAAACAATACAGTGCACCGTATCTACAAAAATATTAATTACCTGAAGTCTAGAAATGTGTAGACCTACGTCCCTTTATAATAAGTCTCTTTTAGCCCTTGCTGTGATCTGAAAGGTCACTGTTACGACTTGCAATGCTTACAGACTGAGGTATAGAAAGTAGATAACTTCTCAAATGTTAAAAATCAATTCACTCTATACAGCATAAGCAAAAATTAAACAAAAAGCACAACTTTAAGCTTTCAGAAAATAACTACAAATGGTCTGTGGTCAATAAGACCACAAAATACTGTTATGTGAATGCTCATTTTAACTAGAAAGGATCAAGACAGACTTCATAAGGGGGCAGAGGCAATGGCACTGTACTTCATTATAAAGTGGGAAAACAATCAGTAGCCACAATTTTAGCAGTCATCCTTTCCAATCCAAGACCTATGCTGGCACCTATGATGCCTAGTATGAAAGGTGGATTTACTACCACAGTCTTCTTAACCTTAAACAGACACAAAAAAAGAAAAAGAAGAAAATGAATTTAGGCAATTTCTTTTTTTATTGAATATCTTACCTTTTAACCAAACACATACAGAGGATACAGAAAGGGTTTTAAGAGCACTCACCATTTTAGTTGCTTTTAAAGACATCTTTCAACACTGTGCAATATACTTGGTTCCATCCTTCTTCTGGCTTAAAATCTCATGCTTCCACACTCAGGGAAAGCAAGCCCCCAAACCTCACTCTACAAATTAACTTCTAATTCTGCCCTCTTATAAAGATTAAAGGGTGCAACAAGCCACCAAGAACTACAGTTTCAGACAACACCTAGACCAAGCTAAAAAAAAATTAGCTCCTGAAACATAACTACTAGAGGTAACAATGCCACATGTGTCAACTACAGTAATTCCGTAAATGGAGGGCAAAAGAGAGTAATGCAGCCACTTTCTCAAAGACCAACTTGTATGTGCAGCAAACACATCCATAATTTCAATGCATGGTCACTTAGCATGGACTTCTGAGGAACCTCATGACCATCAAAACACATTACCATGTAAATGGCTGTATATTAAACTACATCAAGATCGCCTAACATGAGGAACAACTCACTGATCTTGAAAAATTGGCAGTGAAAAAAGTACAGTTTTGTACCTACCATAAATGTAGATGTCCGAGAGGAATGCATCTGCAGTCCTTACAAATGGGTTGTCCTGTCGTCAGGCAGCCCTTGATCGGCGGATTCCAAAGTCTGGGTCCGGCTTCGCTGGTGTCGCACTTCACCCGACGTCATTGCGGCAGTTTTCGGGTATAAAGGCATCAGCCGACGCCATTTTCCTCAGTGTTTCTTGCCCCAGATGCCAGGTGCCCTCTTGGTAGGCTAAATTTGGATAAAAGTCAAAGTTTCCAAATAATAGAGAGCAAACACACAAAATAAACATGTATGTACATATATACAAACAAATACACCATAATAGATCCCCCCCAAGCTAGCTGCAGATTGGTAAGTACCCTAGGAGTACCTCAGAGGGGAAGGAGGGAGGGTAATCCTGACTGCAGATGCATTCCTCTCGGACATCTACATTTATGGTAGGTACAAAACTGTACTATGTCCTTCAAGGATGCATCTGCAGTCCTTACAAATGGGTAGAATACCATAGCTAAACTAGGGAGGAGGAAATGAGAATAGATTATGGTGTAGTCAGGATCCCTTGCAAAACAGCAGTGGCAAAGCCAGCACGGGATCTAGAGTATAGAGGTAAGTTATAATGCTTGGCAAATGTATGCACGGAGGTCCAAGTAGCAGCCTCTATAATGTCCTTGGTAGCCACTCCTAGTAAGAAAGCTGTGGTAGTGGCTGTGGCCCTTGTGGAGTGAGGCCTGATGTTCTCTGGAGTTTTCTTTCCATGGTAGGAGTAACAAAATCTAATGCAATGTCCTATCCATTTGGAGATTGTCTGTTTAGAAATTGGTTTTCCTTCTTTACCTGTTGCATAAGCTACCAGAAGCTTGTCAGTTCTTCTATTGTTTTTTGTCCTGTCCAGGTAGTAGCGTAATTGCCTGTGTACATCCAAGGTATGTAAAAGCTTTTCTCCCCTGTTCTGTGGATTGGGGAAGAATGTAGGAAGGTGCATAGCCTGATTTAAAGAGACTCTGGATACCACCTTAGGCATAAATGTAGGATTCGTTCTCATGGACACTATCTTGATGGAAGATCAGGAAGGGTTGTACTGCCATTAATGCTTGTAGTTCAGAGACCCTTCTTGCTGAAGTTATTGCCAGCAGGAAGGCAGTCTTCCAGGATAAGTATTGCAAGTCTGCTGTAGCTGCTGGCTCGAAAGGAGGCAGAGTCAGTTTTTCTAGCACAAAGTTCAAGTCCCATGCTGGCAATGGAGGTTTCCTGGGAGGTTTTACATTTTAATTCCCTCAGAAACTGTCTGAGCAGAGGATGCGAGAAGACAGGAGGATCCAAGCTGTATTGTGCTGAAATAGCTGATGCATGTATCTTGATGGAGGAATAGGACAGGCCTGTGTGGTAGAGCTCAGCCAAGTACTCCAGGATGTTGGCTATGTTCACCAGTGTCACATCTTGCCCTTTTGCAGCGCTCCAGATGAGATATCTTTTCCATTTTGCTGCATAATTCTTTCCTGTTGAAGGTCTGAGCCTCAGGATTATGTCCTTAACCCTTTGGGATAAATTTGTGCTAATTTCTGTCATGTAATGTTCCAGGCAGTTAGTTGCAGAGTTTTTAGGCTTGGATGCAGAATGTTGTAGTTGTTCTGTGTCAGCAGTAATGGGATCAGTGGTAGTTTCCATATTTGCTCCCTGGACATGCTCCTCAGTAGTGGGTACCAATGTTGTCTTGGCCAGTCTGGGGCTATCAGAATGATCCTCGGACGTTCCTCTTTGATCTTGAGAAGCACTTTGTGCATCAAAGGAAGTGGTGGGAATGCGTATGCTGTCATGCTTTTCCAACTGAAGGATAGAGTCCACCTTCCAAGCAAGTGGGTGGTAAGTCCTTGTGCAGAATTTCTTTAACTGGTGATTGTACGGGGATGCAAACAAGTCTATTTGTGGTAATCCCCATTTCCTTGTGATGGCTTTGAAGATGTCCGGATGCAGCATCCATTCGTGGGCATCTGTTATAGTTCTGCTTAATATGTCTGCTAGAATGTTTTCCTTCCCTGGAACATAAATTGCCTGTAACTGAAGGTTGTAACCCAGAGCCACATCCCATAGGTCTAGTGCCAGCCGGCATAGTGGGTATGAGTGTGTGCCTCCCTGTTTGTTGATGTACCACATAACTGTGGTGTTGTCTGTCCTTATCAACAGCTGGCCTTCGTGGAGAAGAGGTCTGAATGCCTGGACTGCCAATTTTACTGCCATCATTTCTTTTAGATTTATGTGCAGATGCAGTTGGTCTTGAGTCCATAGGCCTTGAATGCACTTGTCCATCATGTGTGCCCCCCAACCGAGGTCTGAGGCATCTGTCGTGATAGTTTGTCTTGGATGACTTTTGCTGAAGGGCAGTCCTGTGTTTGATTGACAGGCCTGTGCCCACCATAAGAACTCTTGTTTCAGGCATGGGATCATTGGAATTTTGGTTTCCAGGCTGTGCTTGTGCTGAGACCACAAATTCTTTAGGTACCACTGTAGCTTTCTCATATGAAGCCTGGCATGAGGGACCAGAATTATGCAGGATGCCATGAAGCCTAGAGCTTGTAACACTTTTCTTGCAGTTAGATGGCTCTGCTTTGTTAATGCCAAAAAGTAGAGAGGAAGTTGTTCTTTCTTTTCTGCAGTTAGAAATGCCATTTGTTTGGATGTGTCCAGTTCTGCACCCAGAAAGGTTATTATTTGGGATGGAATCAGCCTTGACTTTTTTGAATTGACTGTGTATCCCAGGGCTTGAAGCAGGTAGATGACTCTTTGTAAGTCTTCTGTTAATTTGTTTTTGTTGTCCGCTTGTATCAGGCAGTCGTCCAGGTAGGGATAGATTTGAATCCCCTGAAGTCTGCAATGAGCGATTACTGATGCCAGGCATTTCGTGAACACTCTGGGCGCAGTAGATAAGCCAAAGGGCAATGCTGAGAATTGATAATGCTCTGATCCTGCAAGAAATCTGAGGTATCTTCTGCAAATTGGTCTGATGGGGACGTGCAGGTATGCCTCCTTGAGATCTAGAGTTACCAGCCAAGACTCCTTGCCCAGCATGGGAAGAAGCTGCTGTAGAGTCAGCATTTTGAATTTTGGAACAATGAGGAATGTGTTTAGAGCGGACAGATCTAGAATAGGCCTCCATTTGTTTTCTTTTCTTGGTACCAGGAAGAGCCTGGAGTAAAATCCCTTCCCTTGCTCCATAGATGGTACCTTTTCCACAGCTCTCATTCTTAATAATTGAGATATTTGTTTTAGAGCTTCTGCCCTTTGAGTAGGTGGTAGGTTTGGCATTCCTCTCTTTCCTGGTAGAGTATGGAAATGGAACCTGTAACCTTGGTCTATAGTTTGCAAAATCCATTTTTCTCTTGTAATGCAGTGCCAGTTTCTTGAAAATAAGGTTAGCTTTCCGCCTAAGGGTGCTTCTAGTTGTTCCCTGGTAGGCGGTGTCACCGCCAAGTCACTGTGATTGAGTTGTTGTAGTGGTGGTGGCTGTGTCCGTGCCTCGTTGGTTGTTACCCTGCCACTGGCGACCCCTGTAGGCACCTCTGGTGTGGTCTCTGCCTCTGGAGCGCCTGTTCCTGCCTCTTTGTGCCTTAGAGGACTCTGGAAAGGACCAATTCTTGGAGGGCCAATTCCTGCTAAACCTTGGAGGTTGAACTTGTAAGAAATCTTTTACGGTTTGCACAGAATTTGCTTTCTCTTCCATCTTTTTGAGAACCTGTTGTGCGGGGGCACCAAATAAATTGACCTTGTCCATAGGTGCATCCAAAAGCTTAGATTTGATATGGTCTGGTAATGCCTGTTCTTTCAACCATGCATGCCTCCTGATAACTGTGCCCGTCATGGCTGATCTAAAGGAAGCCTCCAGTGCATCATAGCCACATTTTAAAGAATGGTTACTAACCTGCTGAATGTTATGTAACATTTCTTGAACATACTTTTTATCTAAAGATTCTTCAGAGGACAGTTTTTCAGTCAACTGGTCAAGCATAAACTCTTGATATTGAATCATATGGAATTGGCAATTCAAAGCTCTAGCTGACAAAGTAGCAGAGGTGTAAACTTTTTTACCCCATCTCTCTAAGGACCTGGAATCCCTTTCAGAGGGGAGGGGGTTTTTAGAAGAAGTAGCTGCTACAGCTTTAGGGCCCTGGGAGATAGTCTCTGGATCTGCAAAAGGGGCCTTATATAAGTGGTGATGAGTGTCCGGGACCCTGTAGTACCTATCTGGTTTAACAGGAGCCAGAGGTAAAGTATCAGGAGAAGTGCAAGCATCATTAAATGCATCATCAACAACAGATAGGACTGGAGGAATAGCTAAAGGCCTATGCTGTGGTAAGTGTAGAAAGGTCCTAAGCCTTTTTCTTGAGTCTGAGAATTCTTGGCCCTGCCACTGGAATTGTTCCCTCATAGCATGCAAGGTTTCCCCAAAGGAAAATTCCTCAGGAGGAGAGGCTGAAGGAATGGACTCCTCAGCATTGGAATCTTCGTAAGGAGAATAAGAAGCCTCAGGAGGATCAGAATGTTCTGAATCATCAGAAGAATCATCTGTGGCTACTGGCTCAGGGGGCTCTGCTCTAGGTCTCTTTTCTGGAGGAGGGAGAGAGGCCCTGTCTGGATGGGGCTGGGATCCTCGGATTAAAATGATGAGATCCTGTGCCAAAGAAAGCATATGGGAGCTGGTGCTGGGCCTGTGAGAGGGGGGCTTGGCAGGCACTGGCTTGGAAGTTTTGGCTGCTTTAGCCCTGGCAAAGGCCTTAATAGACATAGCTGGAGGAGGCCTAGCAGCTCCACGTGCAGGAGTAGAAATATCTAGTGGAATGGTGTCAGATAAATCCTGTGAAATCGCAACAGAAGGCTGGATTTCAGAAGCCGTTTCTACCAGAATGGAAGAGGCCTCGGTAGAAGGCAAGTTGTCGGCTGAAGAAAGAACCGCTTGCTCGGTTTCGGCCAAAACAGAGACACTCGCGGATTGCTTGGCCGTGGTTTCAGCCAAAACCGCGGACCGCGAGTGTCGGTCCTTTTCTTTGCGTTTTTTAGTTATTTGCGTAGTCGGAGGATCCGACGGCATAATGTAGGCAAAATCGGAGCCGAAAATCTGTTCAGCAAAGTCCGAGCGACATCTCAGCGTCCGCCGGTTAAAAGAAGCACAGGCTAGACAAGCTGCTACGTCGTGGTCTGGGCCTAAACAGTGTATACAATAGGAGTGGAAATCTTTATGAGGTATTTGTTTCCCACAAGATAAACAGTTATTAACTTTCTCTGACATCGGCTGAGGCAAGAAAGAGTCCCCAACGGGGTACTTAGCTTTATAGAAGTCTTCGAAGTAGTATTCCGTAGAATTATCTCTGGATCTGACCGACCGGCACTTGCGAACAGCTTCTGCTTCGGGCGCCACGCGGCAAGAAAGACTGAGGAAAATGGCGTCGGCTGATGCCTTTATACCCGAAAACTGCCGCAATGACGTCGGGTGAAGTGCGACACCAGCCGAAGCCGGACCCAGACTTTGGAATCCGGCCGACCGAAGGGCTGCCTGACGACAGGACAACCCATTTGTAAGGACTGCAGATGCATCCTTGAAGGACATCATCAAAAAGAGCGCCTTCAATCATATTATGCGAGACTGGGACAGCCATGCTACCCACAACAAATATGCCAATGCCTCCTTGACATAAATTTTTACTAACTCAAACAGATAGTGAAAAATTCTACCAAGAGATTAAACATCGTTTTCTCCTTACCATGAATATCCTCAATAGTTGTACAGTCTCTATCATCCCTTCTGTTATCAAATTAAGTGAAACAGTATTACTATCCATCAAAACAAAAAAACGAAGTTATGTACTCACCGTAACGTTCCATCCGAGTAGTTGTACTTCATTTGTCTTCAACCTGTGGGTTACGGATCTGTATTGGATCCAAGCCGGCAACTTTTACTAGCATCAGCTCCGAGCTCCAAAATCCTCCCCTTACCCATAATACACCTCCGCTATCTTCCATCACCAGATCGAGCTTGCTGAACTTGTACTGAGAACCCGACCTGAAAGATTTACATGTGACCTATACTGCAGTCCATAGGATGATCATGCGCCAAGGTCCGGGAGGAGGAGGGAGGGACAGTTGAAGACAAATGAAGTACAACTACTCAGATGGAACATTATAGTGAGTACATAACTTCTTTATCTGAATTAGTTTATTTCATTTGGTCTTCAACCTGTGGGACAGAGTTCCCAGCTACTAAAACTCCTGGGAGGCCCTCATGGAAGGATATTCTGCAGCACCTTGGAACCAAAGGATTCTCTCTTTCTGGAAGTCAATCCAATTTGTAATGAGAAATAAATGTACAAGATGAGGACCAAGTAGCTGCAGAACAAATATCATCCAAAGACACTCTAGACTGAAAAGCTGAAGATGTAACCATGGACCTTGTGGAATGAGCTTTCGTCTGACCTGGAGGGGACATGCCTTTGTCCTTATAGACCTGCAGGATGCATGAAGAAATCCATCTAGCTATAGTGACCTTGGAGACAGGTTTCCTCAAAAAAGATTTACAGAAGGATACAAATGATCAGATTTACAGAAATTGTTTGTCCTGTGTAAATAGAATCATAACTGTCTATGAACATCCAACATGTAGAGTTTGTATTCCATCTTGTTAGCAAAATTAGTTAAAAATACAGGCAAACTGATGGTCTGATTGATATTGGCTGGTGATGCTACCTTAGAAAGAAAGGATGGATTGGTTCAAAGGGAAACCATACCTTTGTAAAAAAAATCATGTAAGAAATTTTGATGGACAAGGCCTTTTAGTTATGTACTTACCATAACTTTGGATGTATGGGATCCATCTCGCCTACATTCTGTACATATGGGTTCGGAGCCGATCCTCGGCTCCGACTCGGCACGCTATACTACAGAACGAAGTCTCTTAATGGCTGAGCCTCCTCATATCCCAGGATGCCCCACTACTGCTTCCCCAGATCTTGTTTGTCCGCACACATGCACACACACACAGACTGTTGTTATAAGATTGCCAGGTGTTTCAAGAGAGGAAAAACAGTTGTATTCGGACCGTTCGGTCTCTTCTGGCCTCCAAGGCAGGGGGAAGGAGGGTGGGTTATTAGGAATGTAGGCGAGATGGATCCCATACATCTAAAGTTATGGTAAGTACATAACTAAAAGATGGAATGTGATCCTATCTCGCCTACATTCTGTACATATGGGACAGCGTCCCTAGCACCTAAATCCTGGGTGGCTCACTGGAAAACGGTCCGGAGAACCGTGGAACCGAAGGAAGCTCGGCCCCTGGATGCTACATTCAATTTGTAGTGAGAAATAAAGGTATGTAGAGAAGACCACGTAGCAGCTGCACAGATGTCATTAATAGAGAGCTTGGAATGAAAAGCTGCCGAAGTGGACATAGCTCTGGTAGAATGAGCTTTTACAGGAATTGTAAGCTCTTTATTTGAAATGCGATAAATATGACTGATACAGTCTCTGATCCATTTGGCAATAGTGACTTTCGTGACGGCTTTGCCCAATTTATTGTCTGAAAAAGACACAAACAGTTGATCTGATTTTCGTGCTTGTTGTGTCCTATCCAAATAGAAACGTAACTGCCTGTGCACATCTAAGGTGTGAAATGTATACTCAGCTCTGTCTGTATACTTAGGGAAAAAAAAAACTGGTAATTCCAGAGATTGTTGCAAGCAAAATTTAGAACAAACCTTTGGTATAAAGGATGGGTTTGGTCTTAGAGAAACTCTATCCTTGTGAAAAATCAGGTATGGTGGATTGATGCATAAGGCTTGAAGTTCTGAAACTCGCCTGGCTGATGTGATAGCAACTAGAAGGGCAGTCTTCCAAGAAAGAAATTTCAAGTCACAGGTTGCTGCCGGCTCAAAGGGGGGTGCGGTTAATGCGCCTAACACTACGTTAAGGTCCCACGGTGGTGCAGGATGCGATATAGGTGGCCTAAGAAGCCAAGCTCCTTTAATAAAGGCTTTGCACAACTTATTGCTCATTAAAGGTGGTTCTACGTTCTCATGAAAATTGGAAATAGCGCCAATTGAACTTTGATGGTGGACATCGAACAACCCTGGTTGAACAGGGAGGTTAAAAACTTCAGAACCTCTGACACAGAAGCTGTCATAGGGTCTAATCCTCGGAGTTGAGCCCAAATAGCAAACCTCTTCCATTTACTGCTATACATCTTTTTTGTAGAGTACTTGTGGGCCGAGGGCAAAATATGCATAACCTCAGGGTCGAAAGAATGGCTCCTAACTATGGTCGGAAGAGGAGTAGCCAAGCTGCTAGCTTCAATGAATGGAGGGACTGATGGAGCTGTCCTGACTGATGAATCAGAAGGTCCGGAACTTGGTCCAGGAACCAGGGACCGTCCAATGCATACTTGCGAAGAAAGGGGAACCATACTTGACGAGGCCAGTATGGGGCGATTAGAATCATTTTGCTTTCCAAGCGAATCGCCTTCTGAACCACCTTGGAGATAAGGGAAACCGGAGGAAAGGCGTATAGCAGGCCCGGGGGCCAAGCTTGGACTAGAGCATCTTTGGGGATTTCCCCCGGAGCTGGAATGAGAGAGAAGAACTGCTGGCATTTTGCATTGAGGGGAGTTGCAAAAAGATCACAACATGGGATTCCCCATCTCGTGAAAATCTGTGTTACCACTTTGTGATTCAAGGACCATTCGTGAGGGGAGAGAATAGTCCTGCTCAGTCTGTCGGCTATCACATTGGATGTCCCCGGAATGTGTGTTGCCACTAGAAAGCGTTTGGTAGCAATCGCCCAATCCCATACCTTCATGGCTTCTCTGCAAAGGGGGTAACATCTGGTCCCTCCTTGCTTGTTCAAGTACCAGACTACCGACATGTTGTCGGACTGAATGGCAATTGTCCCCTGGGGGAGGTGGTCGTGTAGTGCTTGCAACGTTAGAAGCACCGCCCTCATTTCCAGGATATTGATGTGGAGAAGATTCTCGTCGGAGTGCCACGTGCCTTGGACCGACCTGTCCAGATAATGTCCCCCCACCCTGTCTGGGAGGCGTCCGTAGTCAACGTGGCTATGGGGGATGGGGGAACGAAGGGTCGCCCCTGATCCAGGTTGGAGGAATAAAGCCACCAACGAAGATCCTGCTTGCACATCTCTGTTACCAATATGTGGTGACTGAGGGGGAGGTCTTGATAAGACCACTGGGCTAACAGGAGCCACTGGAGTATCCTCATATGTAACCTTGCAAAAGGAACGAGAAGAATGGTGGCTGACATGGAACCCAACAGCTGCAGGACCATTCTCGCTGGAGCTCGACGTCTGAGGAGTAACGCCTGCACTTGAGACTGCAATGTTGCTATCCTTTCTGCAGGAAGATAGACTCGCATCTGCCTTGAGTCTATTTCTGCACCAATAAACAGAATATGCTGTGACGGCCGCAATACGGATTTTGTCCAACTGAAGGTGATTCCTAAGGAGATAGTGGCTGCTAGAGTTCTTAAGAGTAGATGCCTTGAGTTGGCAGTTAGGAGCCAGTCGTCTAGGTATGGAAACACCTGGAATCCTAGACTTCTCAGGTGAGCAGTCACCACTGCCAAACATTTGAACACCCTGGGGGCTGTGGTGAGACCAAATGGCAGTGCACGGAACTGGAAATGACTGTCCTCTAGGCTGAAGCGCAAGTGTCTCCTCGACGCCTGATTTACCATAATGTGATAATAGGCGTCCTTGAGATCTATGGAGCACATCCAAACACCCTTCTCCAGGAGCGGGAGAATGGTTTGCAAGGTGACCATCCGGAATTTGGACTTTTTCACTGATCGGTTTAATTTGCTGAGATCCAAAATGGGCCTCAAGTCCCCGGTCTTTTTTGGTACCAAAAAGAATCTCGAGTAAGTCCCTGATCCGGTCTCATCTGCGGGGACAGGTTGGATGACTCCTTTTTGAAGCAGCTTTGAAATTTCGATGCTGCCATATCCCGTTGACTGGGTGGCGGGTCCGGGATTCTTTGGGACGGTGGGGGGGGGGGGTTGATAGAAGGGAATGGTGTAACCTCCGGCAATGATTCGGAGCACCCATTGGTCCTGGGTGATACTTTCCCAGGCCTTTAGGTGCCTCGAAAAATGACCCCCGACTGGCTCCGGAGCTGCACAGTCGGGCACTCCTTCAGGGATGCTGGAAGGAGGAGGAGCCACAAAAGGACTCGCAGTCTCCAGTGTTGCGGGGGCCTCCGCAGCCTCTGGGACGGCGTCTCCCTGAAAAATTTCCCCTTCCTCTGCCTCTAGAAGGGGAATCGCTCTGCTGCGATGAGTAAGACTTTTGAGACTTACGGAACCACATTTTCCCTCCTCTTCGAGCCTTGGGATAAGGCCTGAAGGGAGTGGAAAAACGGCCCGGCAGTTAAAGTCTTGCCCTCCTGCTCGCAGCGAGTCAAAGTGTCCTTTACCTTGGGTCCAAAAAGGGAGGACCCATCGAAGGGGGCGTCGGCAAAGGAAGACTTAAAGGCCTCCACAAAATGACACAGGCATAGCCAGGCTTGTCTCCGTTGAGCAACACCTGTGCCCGCCGCTCTGCTCGCTCCCTCGGCTGCATACGAAATGAGCCTCATGGACGAGTTGGATAGGGAGGACAGGGTAGCCAACTGGGAGTTAACCGTCTGGGCCAACTGCTCAGGTAGGTTACCAGAGAGGGTATCTGAAAGCTCCTTGACCAGATACCTCTGCAATCTCGTAAAATGAGTCAGGTAATTCAGAGACCTTAATGTAAAGGTTGCTGAAGCAAGGGTGCGCTTCCGTGCGATCCATGCTCCTAGACTCCTTATTAGGAGGATGGACGGACGTTGAAGCCTCTGCCACATCTTGTTGGGTAGCAGATGCCACCACCAAGGCATCTACAGCCACAACTTTGGTAAGAGAGTCCTTATCCGGGGGTGCCGAAAGGAATTTATTGGGGCGAGCTGGCACCGGTTCAACAGAATCCGGATGTTCCCACGCCCTTCGAGAGATCAAATCCAGGAGCTCATCGAAGGGCGGAGACACCCAGGAGGCAGAGGGCTGAGCCCCGAAGGCCTCGAGGAACACCGACTCCTCAGCAGAAGGGGGTTTGGACTGCCAGTCGCCTCGTTGCTTAAGGACTTCCAAGATGTCCGCAAAGGATACATCATCCGAGGACAACTTGGGGGACCCTTCCGCATCATCGAGGTCGGTATCCGAGTGAGAGACTCATCAGGGGAGTCTGCGTGCTTCCTCTTGCACTGTTTCTTCCTCGGAAGTTTCTCCGAAGACGCTTCGGAGGGACCTCCCGGAAGAAGGGAACCCCCGACGGGGGTAACCTCAGGCCCCAGGGCTCCGCTGTCATGAGACAGAGGGACTGCAAAGGAACTAGTCTCCATGCCAAGGGAAGGTGGTGGTGAGAAGGTAGAAGTGGCCAGAGAGTATTTGGCCAAGGCACTCCTCATGGCCATGAAGGCGGGACCCCCAGAGTCCTGGGAAGGTTCAACCCCCAAGGCCACAACAGCAGACGGAACTCCCGCCGCCGACGCACCGAGAGGGAGGCTAGGAACCGAAAGAATCTGTCCCGAAGCGTCACCCCCGGGGCCGACAGAGGAGGTCCGTGTACCGAACACCGACCCGAAGGGCGGAGTTGGAGTTAGGGTCGTAGCCGACCCTACAACTTCCACTGGCTCCACCAACACCGACTCCAATGGTGCCGAAGCTGTTGGAGGAGGAACTAAGATGGCAGGGTGGGAAATCGGCTCCGGAGCTGACTGGGCCGGAGCAGTGACCAACTTTTGAAAGACCGGAGACTGAAAAAGCCTTTGAAGCACCCTGTCTACATCCAAATTGGACATCCTCGACGACCGAGAAGAGACCGACCAGGTCAGAGTTGACTTCTCTGCCGGCTCCGAAAGACTGGGGGACCGGCTCCGAATGGATTCGAGAAGTATCGGCGCCGAGGGAGGTTCCACCACTACTGCAATTTCCCTCGGAGCCGATGTGAACTTCGGCACCAAAGGGGAAGAGTCTGAGCGGGCAACCTTCATCGGCTCCGAAGGCAGTGGAGCCGATGAAGGCGACTCGCCTCTCGACGCCCGAGCTCTCGGCTCCAAAGTCAGAGGATTCGAGGCTGGAGACATCGAGGCAGACCGTTCTGCCCTTGGCTCCGAAGTCCGTGGAGCCGACGGAGAAGCCTGCCTAGACTTTTTTGCTGTCGGATCCGACGGGCTGGTCGGAGCCGAAGATTTTTTCTTCCTCGACGGGGAAGAAGAAGAAGATAGGGCTTCCTCAAAAGAAGGGGTAATAAGCCCTTTCAAAATCAACTTATTTTTCCTATCTTGGAGCACGCGAGAGGAAAAAGCGTGGCAAACGCTATAGGATTCCTGTAAGTGCCTCGGCTCCAAACAGTACACACAAAGCAAATGGTCGTCCGTAATGGACATTTTATAAGAGCATTTCGAACATTTTTTAAAACCAGATGGCCTATGTTCTTTTGACATGGCTATCTGTATCCAATAAACTTTAAAGGAAGAAGAAACTTTAACACTGACTAAAATAAAAACAGGTAGACTAAGGCAAGATCCCTCTAAGTTAAACGGGAACACTTGCCACCAAGAAAAAAATTCAATTTACCACAAAGTTGAAACAGTTAGAAAAAACACAAAGAGAAACTGTTAGACAGCCCTAACTGAAGCGCGAGGGCTAGGCAAAGGCCCCTCTAACTTAAACGGGGTCCTTTACCGTTGACAAAAACACAATTTTACCACAAACTTTGAAGAAAAACAGTCACACAACAATAAATAGCTGTTAAAACGGCTTTTGGGTAATTTTAGCAAAATTTCTGACAGAAATTTAAATACTAGAGGCACTTAGCTCAGCCAAGTCCGAGACCACGTCTATGCTGTAGAAGCGGCAAATGAGATCTGGGGAAGCAGTAGTGGGGCATCCTGGGATATGAGGAGGCTCAGCCAATAAGAGACTTCGTTCTATAGTATAGCGTGCCGAGTCGGAACCCATATGTACAGAATGTAGGTGAGATAGGATCACATTACATCTGTAATTCTGAAACCCTTTTTGCAGAGGTAATGGCCACCAAAAAAGCTGTTTTCCAAGATAAAAATTTCATATCTGCAGTTGCGGCAGGCTCGAAAAGCGGAGTGACCAAAGCTTAAAGAACCATAGTAAGGTTCCACGGGGGAACAGAATCTTTGACTGGGGGGGTGTAACAAAAAGGTGCCTTTGATAAAGGCTTTACACAGTCTGGAAGAGGCTGAAGAGACAGAATTCTTGCCCACATGAAAATGAGAAATGGCAGCCAACTGAACTTTGACAGTAGAAGAACTAGCTCAGTGTTGAAAAATATCAGCTAGAAAATCAAGAATGGCAAAATAGGGGCCGTGAAAAGGTCTAAACTCCTTTGAGAGGCCCAAAAAGAAAAACGTTTCCACTTGCTGCGATACACCTTCCTGGTCAAAGACTTATGAGCAGCTGCCAAAAATAGATCTAATTGAAGAGGACAGTCTGGGAGACCTAGCAATCACGGGAACTAGAGCAGCCAAGCTGAGCTTCAGGCTGTCCAGACTCAGATGAGGCACCCCCAAAGGGTGTGAAATTAAATCCTGAATGGAATCTAGAATCCAGGGTGAAGCCAGAAGGTGAGACCAAAGGAAGGCCAGAATGGGGCAATGAGGATCACCTTGCTCCCCAGTCGACGAGCTTTCTGTAGAAACCTCGAAATGAGAGGTACTGGCGGGTAAGCATACAGAAGACCGGGAGGCCAAGCATGAACTACAGCATCTCTGGGGGACTCCCCCAGCAGGGGGCTCAGAGCAAAAAAACTTGTTGCACTTAGCGTTAGAAGGAGATGCGAAGAGATCGCAGCAAGGTTGACCCCAGTCTCTGAAGATATGTTCCGCTACTGACAAATTCAGAGACCACTTGTAAGGCATCAGAATGGTCTGACAGCCTGTACGCCATGATGGTGGACCGTCCCGGAATGTGCGCTGTGATGAGAAAGCGACCAGTGGAGATCACCCATTTCCACACTCTCATGGCCTCAAGACAAAGGGGTAAAGATCTGGTCCCTCCCTGTTTGTTGATATACCAGACCACTGACATGTTGTCTGACTGAACAGCAATCATCACCAGATGAAGAAAGGCATGAAGGGCCTGCAATGCTAGAAGGACTGCCCTTATCTCTTGAACATTTATATGCAAGGTGGTCTGTATGGGGGACCACAGGCCTTGGACTGTCCTGCCCAAACAATGCCACCCCCACCCGAGTTGGGAGGCATCTGTGGTCACTGAGGTTTGGGCCAGGGCTGGAACAAAGGGTCATCCCTCTAAAATGTCCAGAGAGCTCATCCACAATATGAGGGGTGACCGACAGACTCGACTGAGTTGAACTGGATATGTCAATGGCAGTTCCAATAGGAACCATTGTACAGATAGAGTCCACTGTAGAATTTTCATGTGTAACTGAGCACACTGGAGAAAAGTTATGGTCTCTGCCATGAAGCCTAGGGCCCTCAATACCGATTCCGCCGTTGGAAGACGAGAACGGTAGATCAGGGCGACATGCATCCTCAGGTTTTGAACTCTCTCAGAGGTCAAGAGTATTTTGCACTGAAGAGTATCTATCCTGGCACCAATGTAGTCTATCACCTGTACAGGATCTAGGAGAGATTTGGATGCATTGATTGTGATCCCCAAATGCAGGGCAAGAGTCAGGAAATAATCCCTGGTTTGGGAAAGTAGACGCCTGGTGGGAGCAGTGAGGAGCCAATCGTCCAGGTACGGACAGACCTTAATCCCCTGAAGCCTCATGTGAGCTGCTACCATCGCCATCACTTTGGTAAAAACCCTGGCGGCTATGGTGAGACCAAAGCTAGGGCTCGAAATTGGTAATGATTGACTCCTAGCTGGAAGCGGAGGAACCTCCAGGAGCTTCTGTGTATTTTTATGTGATAGTAAGCATCCTGGAGGTCGAACGAGCACATCCAGTTGCTCTCTTGCAGGTACGGCATGATGTTGCATTAAGTGACCATTCAGAACTTCTCTTTAGTAACTGACAGGTTCACGGTAGAAAGGTCCAGATTGGGCCTTAAGTCCCATGTTTTCTTTGGCACCAAAAAGGACCTGGAGTAGAAGCCCAATCCGGACTGATCTGGGGGGATGGTTTCAATGGCTATTTTTTCTTGCTTGGAAATTCCCTGTGCTGCTGCCTCCCTTTGCGTGGGTGGTATGTCCAGGAAGCATCTGGGAGACATGGGAGAACCCACAAAGGGGATAAAGTGTCCTCTGGATAGGATTTGAAGCACCCAGCGGTAAATTGTTATGGACTCCCATGCCGCTGGGTGCAAGGACAATTGTCCCCCGACTGCCTCCAGAGTAGAGCAGTCGGGCAACCCTTCAGGGTTGCTGCCCGGGTCTGTCTGAGAAAGGTTCTCGAGACCCAAAGTTCAGCAGACCCCCTCTGCCTCTGGGCCTGCGTCCATTCTGTCGCCCTCTGCCTCTGGGGGAAGAAGAGCCCCGAGTGTCCCGGGAATACTGTGACTTCCGGAACAACATCTTCCTTTGACTTCTCTGGTTCCGGGAAAAGGACCTTTGAGGGTTAGAGAAGCAGAACCCAACGGCAGACGGTGTATTCCCGTCCTTCTCACTCTGGACTAATGTCTCCTTGACGGTCTTACCGAAGAGTGTAGAGCCATCATAAGGGGCTTTGGCAAATGACGCTTTGAAGGGTTCGGAAAACTGACATAACCTGAACCAGGCATTACGTCTCATGGAAACGGCAGACCCAGACACCCTATCCGCTCCTTCAGTAGCATGGGAGAGGAATCGCATGGACGTGTTAGATACTGTTTTTAAAGTGGCCATCCTCGCGGAGGACGAAGCCTTGTCCTCCTGTGACATGGACCTGGGGGAGACTCCTCCAGCTCCTTTACTAGGTCGCACTGGAGTCTGGTGACATGGACCAAGTAGATCAGCGCCCCAATCAAAAAGGTAGCGGAAGCATACACCCGCTTCCCTAAGCGGTCCATCATCCACGACTCTCGGTCAGGAGGGTGGACCGAGGAACTCTCCTGGGCAAGTTCCTTCTTAGTGGCTGCTGCTACCACCACGGCATCCACGAGGAGCCCTTATTCCAAGATGGTCTATCTATAAGGGGGCTTAGGATTTTCTCAGGTCGCTTTGGGATAGGTTCCATGGTGTTCTGTTCCTTTCATGTCCACGGTGTGACCATATCCACCAACGTATATGCGGGAGGGGACACCCAGGAAGTAGATGGGCCTGTGCCGAAAACCTCCAGGAATACAGACTCATCAGAAGATGGTTTGGGGGCAGACCAACCTCCCCGCTGGCGCAGGATCTCCATTATGTCTCCAAAGGAGATATCCTCGGGAGGTGACCTTGGGGAACCCTCTACATCAGCTAAGTCTGTGTCCTTGGTGAGGGACTCGGGGGAGTCCAAGTGGCTCCTCTTGTACATATGCTTGCGAGGCACATCTCCGGTGGGGCTCTCTGGGGGGGCCTCACAAGCTATTTGTTCCTCGGGGGGAACAGTCTGGGGCTCTTCCAGCACAGGCTGTCCCTCTGGTAAAACGATGGGGACTGTAGACAGAGCTGAGGGGGTCTGGGAGGAGTCTGAGTGGGCAGTCAGGGATCTCAATCCGATGGAAAGAACCCTTTCTACCACGTCAAACACTGAAGGAGAGCGAACCTTCTGAGAAAAGTATAAGGAGGTCGGTCTCTCCGGGTCTGATGTGAAAATCAAAGCTGGGCCCGAGGTGGCCGGAGCTCCAAGGGTGGGAACCTGGCCTGACAAGGTCAGAGCCGATGAAAAAGGTTCCACTCCCTTGGATCCGACACCCAAGCTCCGGCTCCAAGAGTGGCTCGGATCTGAACTGGTCAGATCCGAAACGCTCCAAGCAGCTGTCGGTGTCGAGGAAGCAGGTACCATCAGCGTCAACCCCCTGACCAAGGCCAACCTCTGATCACAGTACTCCAAACCAGAAGGTCGAATCGGAGAAGGAGAAATGGGTTGAAAGAAAGAAAGCAAGCTCCCCCCTCCAGAGGGAGGCGAGGGCTGGCAAGACCCCCATCTGGATCTGTGTATGGATAAATCGCCTCATCATCTTATCCAGATCCATATCTGACAAGGAGCGGCTGGACCGTGACAAGGCCATGGACTTCGACCTAGTGGGTCGGGGCACCGAGGCCCAAGAGGCTGGACGTGTCTCCTCCGGCTCCAAGGAGAACCTCGGAAATCGGAGCCAAGGGGAGTTACAGGTCCGTGGTGTCCTACTCGAAGTGAGGTCCGGGGACCGCTTCCTCTTTTTCGTCTTCGACTCTCTCTCCCTCTCTCTACCTCTCTTCTGCTCTGCAACCACAGGCTTTGGTACAGGAGGTTGAGTCACAGCCTGGGAGGGAGGAGAAGCCAGAGGAGGGAGAGGCAGCCACAGCAGCTGCTGTGACTGAAGCCGAAGACAAGGAAACAGAGTTGGAAGAAGACCTTTAAGGGCTAACTTGGCTTTACTATCCTTTAAAGCACAGTGGTTGAAGCCCACACAAATACTGCAATCCACACTCAGGTGGGCCACACCCAAGCAAAAAAACAGAGAGTGAGGCCATCTGCTGGGGTTAACTTATGGCCACACTCTGTGAAGCGCTTGAAGACAAGCTTTTCAGTCATCCTTAATTTTAGAAAGATAGCCTTAAGAAAAAAAAAAAAAAAAGGCAGGCAAGTTCTTTCTAATTAACAAACACACACACCCACTCTCCACACTCGTCTACAGAAAACACTGAGGAGAGGAGGGGAAGCTACTACCTACACCACAGAACAAACTACTCTATACTAACCTAAAACCACTAACACTCGAAGCACCAAGCAAGGGGAGGTGATAGGGGACCTATATTAACACTAACTGAGAGAAATTTAGAAAAATTATTTACTCACAAAAGGTTTTAAACCTACTGCTAGTTGGAGCTCAGAAGACACTATGCTGAAGCAATTTGCGGCAAATGAGATCTGGGGATGGAAGGCAATGGAGGTGGATTATGGATAAGGGGGGAGTTTGGAGCTCACAGCTGATGCTAGTAAAAGTTGCTGGCTCGGATCCGATATGGATCCGTAACCCACAGGTTGAAGACCAAATTAAGTAAACTACTTCAGATCACAGTATTACCAACCATTCAAAACAAAGGTCAAACTTGTGAGGCTTTGAGATGCTACCAGTACAGGCAGGCATGACTACCCAAAAGAGGGAAGAGAATGATATGGTGGACAAATGAGGGCATTCTACATTCTGCATGGCATTTAACACTTGGGCTGCCAAGGCTTTGCTTCTCAATGTTGTGCTAGATTCAACAATTTATTCTACTGAAGGAAAGCATTTAATTAGAAAAAGCTGAACTGAAGCAACCTTGCCTGTAACATACAATCTTCTGTTGCCACAAAACACAGCCATGTCTCAATTCCATGACTAGTGATAGTAGGTCAGAACAGCCTTAGGAGCCTTTACAGCCAAAAATGTTTTTGAGAGAAAACATCACAATTTATATGCTCTAGCATGACTGAAATGACATTTTCCTCCGTCACTGCACCTGGGAAGTAATCACAGTACCCACACTAACTGATGGAGTAGCAATTATTTGCTCTTCTGAGCCTCCTCCATCAGAAAGGGCTTTTGTTTACCAGCATATGGACAGAGTTGTAGAAATATCTGGTTGATAAAGAGATAGAGTTAGGTAAATGTACTTATAAAGTACAGTTTTGTACCTACCATAAATGTAGATGTTCGAAGATCCACATTGCTGCAGTCCTAACACTTGGGTAGTCCGCTGTCCCAGTCGGCCCGAATACCAAAGTATAAGGCTGACGTCGGTCAAGGCGCATTTGTCTGACATCAGGACGTCAGGGTACAAATGCGCATGACCGATGTCATATCCTCAGTCTTTTCTTGCCCCAGATGTCGGAAGACCCTAAAAAGATAAGGCCAAAACCAAAAAACACCAAAACAGACCTGTACCTAATATATGTACAATATATACAAATTTACAAAAAATAGAACCTCACCCACACAACCACCCCTAAACACAGAGGGGAAGGAGGGAGGGAAAATTGGACTGCAGCAATGTGGATCTTCGAACATCTACATTTATGGTAGGTACAAAACTGTACTATGTTCTTCATCTCACATTGCTGCAGTCCTAACACTTGGGTAGAATCCCAAAGCAGAGGTAAGGGAGGATGGCTAAACTATAAAGAAGCAGGAGCTGCCAAAATGCCCTGCAACACAGCAGTGGCAAAACCAGCCCTGGACTTAGAATAGAGAGGAAGGTGGTAATGCTTGGAGAAAGTATGCACTGAACTCCAAGTAGCTGCCTCCAAAATATCCTTAGTTGCCATCCCCCTTTAGAAATGCTGTTGAAGTGGCAGTAGCCCTAGTGGAATGAGGCCTAATCCCAGCTGGAATCTCCTTGCCATGATGGGAGTTAACAGAATCCACTTAGATATAGTTTGTTTTGACACAGGCTTGCCCTGGGAACTCAAAGCAAAAGAAACAAACAACTGCTGAGACTGCCTAAAATCTCTAGTCCTGCTTAAATAATAACGCAACTGTCTGTGTACATCTAAGGTGTGCAAAATCTTTTCCCCCCTATTTTGGGGATCTGCATAAAAAGTGGGCAAATGAATAGTTTGGTTTAAAGCCACACTAGAAACCACCTTAGGCATAAATGAAGGATTAGTACGTAATGATACCCTATCCTTATGAAAAATCAAAAAAGGCTCAACCGCCATAAGGGCCTGCAATTCAGAAACCCTTCTTGCAGAAGTAATGGCCAACAAAAAAACAGTCTTCCATGACAAGTATTTCAACTCAGCAGTAGCCTGAGCTCAAAAGGTTGTAGAGTAAGTTTCTCCAACACAAAATTGAGGTCCCAAGCAGGAGTAGGAGCTCTACGTGGGGGTCTTATATTCTTTGCCCCTCTAAGAAATTGCTTGAACAAAGGATGAGAAAACAATGGTGGGTCACAATCATAGTGAGCTGAAATTGCTGCAGCATGAATCTTAATGGAAGAGAAAGACAAACCCTTGTCCAATAGCTCAGTAAGATATTGAAGAGCCACACTCAAATTAGGCTCAGAAACATCCAAATCCTTTGCTGCACTCCAAAATAAAAATCTCTTCCATTTTTCTGCATACACTTTACGTGTAGTAGGTCTTCTGGCTTCCATAATCACATTCAAAACTTGTTGAGGAAGTTGAGACCTGCTGTGGTTCAAAACAGAATATGCCAGGCTGTTAGATGAAGAGAGTGAAGCTTGACATTGAGTAGATGACCGTCCCTCTGAGACAATAGGTGTGGAATTAAAGGTAAAGGCCATGGAGGCTTTCTTACCAGATTCCTCAGTAATGGGTACCAGTGTTGTCGAGGCCAATCTGGAGCTATCAAAATCATCCTTGGCTTGTCTTGTCTGACCTTTAGGAGTATCTTTGGGAGGAGAGGCAGAGGTGGAAAGGCATACACATGAAGATTTTCCCAACTGAACGAAAGAGCATCCACTTTCCAAGCTGTGTGATGAAACCTTTTCGTGCAAAACTTTGGCAGCTGGTGGTTTAGTGGAGAAGCGAACAGATCTATGTCTGGAGTTCCCCATGACACTGTCAATTCTTGAAATACATGAAGATCCAGTTTCCACTCGTGGGGATCCATGATTTGCCTGCTTAACACATCTGCTAAGGAGTTCTGTGCTCCTGGCAGAAACCTTGCCTGAAGAGTAAGCTGCAAGCTGGCGCAGTCTCCCACAAAATCATTGCTTGCCTGCATAGAGGATAAGAATGTGTTCCCCCTTGCTTGTTGATGTACCACATGACAGTTGTGTTGTCTGTTAGAATCAACACCTGCCCTGGAAGAAGTAACTCCTTGAAAGCCATCAATGCAAACTGGACTGCTAACATCTCCTTCATGTTGATATGTAGATGCTGTAGTCTGGCAGGCCACTTGTCTTGTATCCACTTTCCATTCAGATGAGCTCCCCAAGCTATGTCTGAGGCATCTGTCGTCAGAATCTGACTCGCCTCTGGCCGGGTCACAGAGAGTCCCTTGTTTAGGTGACATTCCTGAGCCCACCACAAAAATTCCTTTTGAATGCAAGGTATTATTTGAATGACAGTGTCCAGATCCTGGCAGTGCTGTGTCCATACATTTTTGAGATACCATTGTAGCTTCCTCATATGCAGTTTGGCATTGGGAAGCACCAGAATACAAGATGCCATGAACCCTAATGCTTGAAGGACTGTCCTTGCAGTCAGCACGGACTGATGAGATAGGTGATGGAAGTAAAGGGATAGACTCTTTTGTTTGTCCGGGGTTAAAAAGGCCATCTGGGCTGCTGTATTCAGTCTCACACCCAGAAAGCACATGTCTTGAGAGGGTACTAGACTGGACTTTATTTCGTTCACAGAATACCCCAGGCATCTTAGCACTGCTATCACATATTCCAGATGCTGAAGAAGCTCGTCCTTTTCTTGAGCCAGAATCAGACAGTCGTCCAAGTAAGGATAGATTTGTATTCCTTTTAGCCTGAAAAAAGGTACAACTGGAGCCAGAACTTTTGTGAATACTCTGGGCGCAGTAGATAAGCCAAAGGGCAATGCAGAGAACTGATAATGTGAATTTGCAGCTGGCAAACGCAGATACTTCCTGCAACTGAGTCTGATAGGCACATGAAGGTAAGCCTCCTTGAGATCTAAAGTTACCATCCAGTGATCTTTGCCCAGCAGAGGTAAAAGCTGTTGTAACGTCAACATTTTGAACTTGGGAATGTCCAAATAAGTGTTGAGGATAGACAAATCCAAAATTGGTCTCCACGTGTTCCCCTTTTTTGGTACTAGGAACAGGCGAGAATAAAATCCTAGGCCCCTTTCTGGCACAGGGACCGGCTGAATGGCCCCTATCTGGAGCAACAGAGAAATTTGCTTGTGAGCCTCTTTTCTTTGTGTAGGAGGAATGTCTGGCATGCCTTTGAAAGGAGGCAAGGTATGGAAATAAAACCTGTAACCGTGGTGAACGATATCCAATACCCATCTGTCTTGGGTAATAACACTCCAATTTTCTTTGAAAAGTGCCAGCCTTCCTCCCAAAGGTGCTGCCAGGCAGAAGGCTCTGGCAGCTGAAAAGGCAAGTCATTGGGTCTGCTTACGAAAGGACTGACCCCTGCCCTCACCAGAAGACTGGGCAGGTGAACTGCCTGTTCTAGGCCTAAAAGAACCTTGAGCTCTGCCCCTACCACGTCTAGATCTACCCCTAGACTGAGAATCATAAGAAGGATAAGTCCACCCCTTAGTAGGCCAATTTCTACTAAACTTTGGAGGCTGAACCTGCAAAAAATCTTTAACAGTCTGCATAGACTTAGCCTTGTCCTCCATTTTCTTTAAAACTGCTTCCACAGGCGTACCAAATAACACATCAGATTGTAAAGGAGCATCTAAAATCCTTGTCTTTACATGTTCAGCTAAATTCTGATCCCTCAGCCAGGCGTGCCTGCGAAGAACAGAACCAGTGGCTGCCACCCTGGAAGAGGCCTGTACAGCATCAAAACCACATTGCAAGGAATGCTTACCCACCTGTTCAGAAACATGAACCAAATCCTGCAACTCTTTTCTATGAGGTATCTGTTTCCCACAAGAAATACAGTTATTCACTTTTTCTGACATCCGGTTAAATACTGAGGCAAGAAAAAACCAAAATATTCTAGCGGGTACTTAGCCAACTTTGATTCGGTCTGAAACTCCGACTTCAGAAAATTTCAGAACGCCAACCTGCACTCGCAATACTGCTTCTGCATCGGACCATGCGGCAAAAAAGACTGAGGATATGACGTCGGTCATGCGCATTTGTACCCTGACGTCCTGATGTCAGACAAAATGCGCCTTGACCGACGTCAGCCTTATACTTTGGTATTCGGGCCGACTGGGACAGCGGACTACCCAAGTGTTAGGACTGCAGCAATGTGAGATGAAGAACATCATTAGATACCAATAATTCACCTCCACTCAGTCCAACAGCAAGACTGAAATGCCACAGGAAGCAGTCTCACACCACCTTTAAGGTTCCCCACAGGTGCAAACACTACTCCACTAGCCCTCATAATGCTCCACACCTCGCTTTCTCCCCTGACTTAAACTGCCAGTTTTACGAGCATAACCATTAAAAATACCATACAACCTTCCAGGACACATGTGTGTTCTGCCCAATTTCCCCACCACCACTACCATCATCATCTCACACACACACACACACACACACACACACACACACACACACACACACACACACACACACACACAGGAAAACTTCTCTATGTATGAGGATGGTGGATGAATACAGTGAAGTGAACACACAGATCATGAATAGCTATCTTTGCACATGGATCTATATCATTTTGTCGAAGTCTAATTACAGTGAAAAAGTTGTTATGCACTCACCATAACATTCCATCTGTGTTTTCCATTTTCATTCTTCTTCAACTGATAGGTTTGGAACCGATCCCTCAGATCTGACTCAGCTGCTGCTACCACTCGTGGCAACCTAAACCTCTCGAGCTTCTTCCTTACCCATAATGCACAAACCACAGTTACGTCAGATCTTGTTTGCTACTATAATAGAAAGTAAAAGATGAAAATTCCTATGGAAAAGCTATACCTGGAGTTGCGCATATAATAAGGACAAACAAGTCCATAAACAGTCGACCTTCCAGAAACCTTTAGGATGGGAGTTGGTGGGAGAGGAGTTCAGAAAGAATGAAAATGGACAACAGAGATGGAACATTACGGTGAGTACGTAACTTCTTTATCTGATGTCAATTTTCATTCAGTCTTATTCAAATAAATGCTTATGTTATGTACTCGCCTTAACGTTCCATGTTTGCTGTCCTTCATCTCGCCTTTCTTTTTGCTGGTTGGGTTCGGAGCCGATCCTTGGCTCTGACTTAGCCGTATACTATAACTCGAGAGCTTTTTACTGGCTCGAGGCTAGCCCCTATCCCAACTTGCCTAGCAGTAGTTACCCAGATCTCGTTTATGATAACCCACCAGACTAAATAGGTCCAAATTTTACTAAACGTACTTAAGAGAAAAGGAACTGTATATGAGTGTGTAATCATCAGCAAAGAGCAAGGAAGGAAAGACTAGGTCTAACCAACTAGTAAGAAAAAGGGAACTCAGCCATTGTAGAGAAACAAAAGGGAAGAAAAACTCCTCTCGATCCTCCAGGGGGGAGGGTGGGATGCAAGAAGGAAGGTGAGATGAAGGACAAACATGGAACGTTATGGTGAGTACATAACTTTTTTAGGTTATGTTGTCCCCATCTTGCCTCCATTCTTGCTGGTTGGGACAGCTTCCCCAGCACCTATATCTTGGGTAGCTCACCGGAAAACTCTTCAGGACCGTGGAACCAAAGGATGCCCTGTTCCGGGAGGCCACATCTACTTTGTAACGAGAGATAAAGGTATGAGGATTAGCCCATGTAGCTGCCACACAGATTGAATTTAAAGGCAGTTTGGCTTGAAAAGCAAAAGAAGAAGCCAAGGCCCTAGTTGAGTGTCCTTTCATTTTTCTTGGAAGTTCTTTATTCTGCAAAACGTAGACATGGATGATAGTGTCTGAAAGCCACTTTGATTAAGGTCACTTTAGAGACTGGACAACCTTTCTTTTGTTTGCAAAAGATATAAACAATTGGTCAGATTTTCTAAAATCCTTAGTCCTGTGTAAATAAAAACATAACTGTCTATGGACGTCCAGTTGATGGAACTTATATTCTGCCTTGTTGCCATAATTGGGGAAGAATACTGGAAGCTCTATGGATTGATTTAAATTGTGCTCTGAACACACCTTGGGTAAGAAGGAGGAACTGGTTCTGAGAGCAACTCTATCTTTGTGGAAAATCAAGTACGGGGGATGAATAGATGAGGCCTGTAACTCTGAAACCCTCCTAGCTGAAGTAATGGCGGTTAAGAAAAAAGATCTTCCATGTCAAAATTTTCAATGGACAAGAAGCTGCTAACTCAAAGGGGGGAGAATGAGAGTCTCTAAAACTAGATTTAAATCCCAGGAGGGAGAGGTTCTCTTATTGGAGGTCTTAAGAGGGTAGTATCTCTTAGGAATGCTTTACATAGCCTGTGGGACATGATGTTAGATCCCATTTCTCCTACATGAAAATTAAAATGGCAGGTAGCTGAACTCAGATAGTAGCTGCCTCTGCTCCTCGTTCAAATGTTTCAGCAAGGAAATCCAGAATCCTAGAAATAGGGGCAGTAAAAGGATCAATGTCGTTCTTTTTTGCCCAACAAGAGAACTTCTTCCATTTACTAGCATAAATATTTTCTTGTAGTGGGTTTATGGGATATAATCAAAACGTGCTGAACTGCCGGGGAAATATCAGGGAGCCTGGCTAAGACCAGAAGTGGAGAAACCAAGCCATCAGCTTGGGAGTATGGATGGAAGGGTGGAGAGCACCCGACTGATGTGTCAGATCGGGAACTGGGTCCAATATCCAAGGCTCCCACTGCAGATAAGGCCAGAGGAATGGGAACCAAATCTGTCGAGGCCAGTAAGGGGCAATGAGGATTAACTTCCAACCCAATGACTGTGCTTTCTGAAGAACCTTGGGGATCAGGGGGAATGGTGGGAAGGCATAAAGCAGTCCCTGGAGCCAATCATGAACCAGTGCGTCCCTGGGTGACTGTCCCGGTGGTGGGACTAGGGCAAAGTAGCTACTGCATTTCTTGTTGAGAGGAGTGGCGAAAAGATTGCAGCATGGTTGGCCCCACTTGTGAAAAAACAGCTCTGCAACTTCCTGCTTCAGGGACCACTTGTGAGGCATCAGAATAGCCCTGCTCAGCTTGTCCGCTATCATGTTGGATTTCCCTGGAATGTGCGTTGCGAAGACATCGCCCATTGCCATACTCGTAGAGCCTCTTGGCACAAGGGATAAGATCTTGTTCCGCCCTGTTTGTTGATGTACCATACTACCGACATATTGTCTGTCTGAATTGCTATAGTCCCCGTAGATAGAGAGTCTTGAAGTGCTTGCAACTCCAGAAGCATCGCTCTCATCTGTAGGACATTGATGTGCAAGTGGTGCTCGTGTTCTTGCCAAGTCTCTTGAACAGTCTGTCCCAGAAATTGCCCCCCCACCCACCCCCCAATCTGGGAAGTGTCCATGGTCACTATGGCTATGGATTGGGGGGTTAGAAATGGTCTGCCCATTGATACCAGAAGGGAGTGAAGCCACCATGCTAAAGTTTTCTTGTATGATTCCGTGATCCAAATCTAATGTGACACTGGTAGATCCAGGAATGGTTGTTGAGTCAACAGGAGCCACTGCCGAATTCTCATGTGGAAGCGTGCCACAGGAACCAAGGTAATGGCTACAGCCATCAAACCCAAGACCTTAAGGACGAATCTTGCCTGGACTCTCTTTCTTTTCATGAGGAATAAAACTTGATGACGAATAGTTAACACTATTTCGTGAGGTAGCTTTGCTATCATGGCTCTTGTGTCTAAATCTGCCCCTATAAATGTAATATACCGGCAAGGCATCAAGGCAGACTTTTCATAGTTTATGGTGATGCCTAGTTGTGTACAGGTGTGAATAGTGGGGTCCCGTGCCTCTATCAGTTGATGCTTGGTGGTGGCAGTGAGGAGCCAGTCATCTAGATATGGAAACACCCAGAATCCTAGACGCCTCAGATGGGCCGTGACTACTGCCATACATTTGGTGAACACCCTGGGTGCTGTAGTGAGATCAGATTGCAGAGCTCTGAAATGGTAATGACTGGCATCCAGCCAGAAGCATAAGTACCTTCTGGACCGCCTGTCCATTTTTATATGGTAGTACGCATCTTGGAGATCGATGTAGCACATCCAATTGTCCTGACCCAAAAAGGGAAGAATGGACTGCAGTGTTACCATCCGGAACTTTGTTTTCTTGACTGATTTGTTGAGTTTGCTGAGATCTAAAATGGGCCTCCAATCCCCTGTCTTTTTCAGAACTAAAAGAACCTTGAGTAAGTGCCGGATTAAATATGGTCTGCAGGGACTTCTTGGATGACTTTTTCTAGCAACCTTTGAACTTCTAGGTTTGCTTGATCCCAAAAGACTTGGTGGAACATCTGGGATTGAGTGCTAATTTATTGTAGGGGGTGGTTGGGAGAAAGGAATTTTGTAACCCCTGGATATTATTGACAGTACCCATGTATCTTCCGTGATTGTTTGCCAGGCTCTTGGGTACTGGGATAACCTGCCCCCAACTGCCTCCAGAGGCAGACAGTCGGGCCTCCTTTCAGGAGAGCTGGAAAGGTCTGCCTGAGAAAGTATCTCCGTCGGCCTGATTCTGCAGACCCCCACCACCACCACGGGATCGGTGTCTCCTGTTATTATTTCCCCCTCTGCCCCTGGGGGAAAAAATCTTCACATATGTTAGGAGAAACTCGCTGGGATTTTCTGAACCACATATTCTCGCTCTTCTAACCCTTGGGGTAAGGTCTAGAGGGAGCAGACAAATGTACTCCCATGGCAGAGAGAGTTTTGCCATCCCATTCACACCTGGTAACAGTCTCTTTTACCTGGGGCTCGAACAGAGATGAGCCATCAAAGGGGGTGTTGGTAACTGAGGACTTGAAGGGCTCTGCAAATTGACAAAGGCGCATCCAGGAGTGTCTATGCAAAGCAACTCCTAAGCCTGCTGCCCTACTCGCTCCATCTGCTGCATAAGAGATCAGCCGTATGGAGGAGTTAACTGTAGATGTCAAGGTCGCAAGCTGTGAAGCCGCCTTGCTCGCAGCTCCTTCAGCTGTAGGATCCTATAGGGCATCTCCTAGTTCCTTTAGGAGATCCCTTTGAAGGCGTGTAAAGTGGGACAAATAATTCAGCGACCTGAGAGCAAAGGCCGCTGAAGCAAACATACGCTTCGCATACCTGTCCATCATATGAGACTCTTTGTTCGCCGTATGGACTCTGCTAATTCTTTCTTGGTGTCTCCCGCCACCACCATAGCATCAGCAGGCACACCCTTATATAGAAAGGGCCTATCCTCTGGAGCAGTTATGAATTTACTGTGCCTCCTCAGAACTGGTTCCATAGTCTCTGGGGAGCTCCACGCCTTATGACTCACTAAGGCCGGCAGAGGGTCCAAAGGCAGAGACACCCAAGAGGTAGAAGGTTGGGAGCCAAATGCATCCAGGTACACAGACTTGTCCTCAGAAGGGGCAAGGGATTTCCAGCCACCCCTCTGTCTAAGGATTTCCAGGATGTCTGAAAAAGAGACATCCTCAGAGGGGGACTGTGGGGACCCTTCTGAGTCCTCCAAGTCTGTGTCTGAAGTGAGAGGCTCAGGGGAGTCCAAATGCTTCCTCTTGCATTTTCTCTTCCGAGGGACCTCCTCAGAGGGGTGCTCAGGGGAGGTTTCAGAAGAGGTGGGGACACCCAATGGGGCATCCTGGAGCATGCGTTCCCTATGCTGGGGGGGGGGTTGGAGGCAGACTCAGGCACCGAAAGAGTGGGAGCCAATGGAACTGAAGGTAGAGCGGTCTCAGAGGACAGCACGCTCCTCATCATCTCGAAGGTACCACGGTCCTGGCCCGAAAGAGTCCCCGGCTACGAAGAGCCCGGAGATCTTCTCCGAACTGAGGGCGATGGCTCGGAGACCGATGTAGGAGCCGAGCTCACCTGCGCCAAACCCCCAAGAGGGAGAGCGGGGTCGGACAAGGGTCCGATGCCACTCCCCCCTCGGGGACTTTTCCTGTTTTTTTTTACTGGCTGAGAACCCTCAGTAGAAACATCAAAGGGGCTCTTTAATAAGCCACGCAAAATCAACTTATTTTTTCTCTCCTGCAGGACCCAAGAACTAAAAGCATGACATATGGAACACAAGTCCTGCAGGTGTACAGCCCATAAACAATAGACACAGGTCGTATCCATCCATAAGGGACATCTTCTGGCAGCACGAGTCACACTTTTTAAAACCTGAAGGTTTTGACTCTTAAGGATCTTTGGACATGCTAGTGGTACCAAAGAGAAACCGCAACAACAACACTAAAAATTACTTTCAATTTTTTTTTTTTAAACAGGAAAATAGAAAGGAGGGAAGGTGAAGAGCCTCTAAGTTAAACGCAGACTCCTCCAGTCCAGGAGAGCCACTAACTTAAACACTGCTCCTATAAGGAAAGAGAAAAGGGAAATGAAGAGAAAAGGTCCTTAAACGAAGATGGGGCTGAGAGAAAGGGAACAGGGAACCCTGTAAGTCAAACGGGTTTCAAGGGAGCAAGTTAGGCCTAAAGGAAAACGATGGCCACAACAACAACAAAAAGGCAGCAGCGGAAAGGTCAGAAAAGCGCTAGCCTAAGATGAAACACACCAACACTAAACTAACAGAAATTAGCTATCTGAACAAAAAAAAAAAATATTGGAAATATAACAAGAAGAAAATACTTAGCCTGAGCCAGTATGAGCAATCTCGACGCTGCAAGCAGCAAACGAGATATGGGACTACCGCTAGGCATGTTGGGATAGAGGCTAGCATCGAGCCAATAAAAAGCTCTCGAGCTATAGTATACGGCTGAGTTGGAGCTGAGGATCGGCTCCGAACTCAACCAGCAAGAACGGAGGCGAGATGGGGACAACATTACATCAAATCTCTTCCATTTGCTGGAATAGTTTTCTTGTGGAAGGCTTGTGGGAAGATAAGAGAATGTGACGGACAGGGGAAGAGAGTATAGGTTGTCTGGCTGTTAATGGAATGGGAGAAACCAGGCAGTCAGCCTGAGATTTACTATGTCCGGCTGAATCATGCCTGTCAGGTGAGACAGGATATCTGGAATCGGATCCAGAAACCAAGGTTGTTGAATTAGGTGAAACCAAATTTGTCAAGGCTAATAAGGTTCAATGAGGATGACTCGCACTGCTCTCAACTCTAGAACATTTATATGCAGATTGGTCTCTTTAGGGGACCAGGTGCCTTGAACTGTCTTCCCAGATAATGCCCCCCCCCCTACTTGGGAAGCATCCGTAGTCACTATGCTGAGGAGGCATGAATGGACAACCTTGTAGAACCTGGTTTGAATGACTTCACCAGATATCTCTTTTGCAGGGCTGTGTGATTTTTACCTTGCAGGATACAGATTGGTAAAGTATTGACACTGGGTAGCCAACACCCACTGGAGAATTCTCATGTAAAATCTGACAGGCAGTACAAATGTTATTGCTGCCGTCATTGATACCAGAGCTTGAAGGACTACGCAAACTGAAATCAAGGAGCTGGAGATTATATTTCTGACTTGGAATCTTATAATCTGAACTCTCTGTACAGGAAGGGAAGCAATGGCTGTTTGTGTATTTAGGAGTGCTCCTATAAAATTCAAGATCCAAGTTGGTTGAAAAGGTGACTTTTTATAGTTTATGGTTATCCCCAGGAGCAAGTCTGGAGAACTTGGTCTCTTGCCCTTAGGAGTTGATGCTTGGTCAGAGTGAAAATGAGCCAATTGTCTAGATATGGAAATACTTGGAATCTTTGCAGTCTGAGATGAGCTGCTATTACTGCCATACATTTGGTAAACATCCTGGGGGCTGTGGTGAGTCCAAAAGGGCAGTACTCTGAACTGGTAATGACTTGCTCCCAGCTGGAAGCACAGGTACCTTCTGGATCATCTGTTCATTTTTATATGATAGTACACATCCTGAACGTCTATCTTGCACATCCGGTCGTCCTTGCCCAGAAAAGGGAGAATGGATTAAACTGTGACCATCCAAAACTTAGTTCTTTGAACTGTGTCTTGGTTAGTTTGGCAAGATCCAGAACTGGTCTCCAGTCCTCTGTTTTCTTTGGCACTAAAAAGAACCTTGAGTAATTTCCAGATTCTATCTGGTCTGGTGGGACCTCTTGGATGACTCTCTTTCCTAGCAGCTTTTGGATTTGAATTGCTGCCCATTCCCTCTAACTGGGTGGTACATCGGGGATTGTACTTGAGCTTGGGGAAGAAAGGGAACAGGGTATTATACATTCTTTGGCAATTATCCTCTGCACCCAAGTATCTTTTTTCTACATCAAGCCAGGCTCTCTTGTGCAGGAATAATCGTCCCCCAACTGCCTCCAGAGGTGGGCAATTGGGCGTTCTTTCAGGAGCATTGGTAATTTTTGTCAAAGAAATATTCTTTGGTACCCTGGTGCTGTGGGCCACTTCTGCCACATGGGCGGTGACATCCATTAGAGTTCCCCCTCTGCCTCTGGGGGAACCTACTCCAAGTGTGTCCTGGAAAGGACCTTGAGACCTTTTGAACCATATCTTTCAACCACCTTGTTGATTCCTGGAAAAGGTTAGTTGAGGAGTCGAAAAACACACCCATAGCAGACAAGGTCTTCCCATCCTTCTCACACCTGGTAAGAGTGTACTTTACACCTTGGGGCCAAATAAAGATGTTCTGTCAAAAGAGGCACTGACAAAAGAGGACTTGAAGGGCTCCGCAAACTCACAAATGTGCATCCAGGTATGTCTCCTTACACATATCACCAAACCCACTTCTCTTGAGGTTCCCTATGCTATATTCGAAATCAACCTCATGGATGAATTGGCTATAGATAAAAGGGGTAGTCAGCTGGGAAGTTACAGAAGCCCGAACTTCCTCAGGAACAGCACCAGAGAGGATATTTGACAATTCCTTAATCAAACCCTCTGTAATCTGGCAAAATGTGCCAAGTAGTTGAGAGACCTCAATGCACAGGCGGATGAGGCGTATACACGCTTCCCAAATCTGTCCATCTCCCACGACTCCCTGTTGGGTGGATGGGCAGTGGAACTTTCTTCGGCTAGTTCCTTCTTGGTGGCTGCAGTAACGACCATGGCATCAACAGGTACGCCTTTACTCCAACACTGCCTCTCTGCAGTTGGTGCCATTATCCTGTCCAGTCTTCGAGGAATGGGTTCTACGGTGTCTGAATCCTTTCATGCCTGCCATGAGATCAAGTTGATCAGCCCATCAGCGGAAGGAGCCACACAAGAGGTATAGGGTCCAGTACCAAAAGCTTCCAGTAGAACAGATTCCTCAGATGTCGGGCTACTGGGCATCCCGCCATCTCTTTGTTTAAGGATTTCCAGGATGTCTTCAAAGGAGACGTCTTCAGGAGGTGACCATGGGGACCCTTCACCCTCATCAAAATCTGTGTCTTCAATGATAGACTCCTCTGTGCAGTCAGCTTGCATCCTCTTGCACGTTCTCTTCTTAGGGATCTCCTCAGTGAGATGTTCCGGGGAGGTATCAGAAAAGGAAATTACAACTCCCTTGGAGGAAACCTGGGGTACTAGTTCTGGCTGCCCCTGTGGAAGGAGATGGTGAGGTTCTGAACGCTGAGACAGGATGGTAGAATATTTAGGATCCAAGGAGGATGGCTCCCATCTGATCTGTTGAAGCAAAAAACACCTTCTTCGCAGCTTCGCAGGCAGAGTGGCTCGGAGGTGGGAAGGACATTGGGTCTGAGAAAACAAGCTTCTGAACCAAAGTAGAGACAGCTCCAAAAGCCTCAGAGTTGAATGTAACACCTCGGATCCGACAGGCAGACTACCGCTACGGGAGCTCCCTGGGTCCGACTGGACAGGAGCTCTCAGATAAACCCATGGATCCAAGGATGGGGTTATCTTTGGATCTCAGTTAGATGGGACCAGACAGCTCGGATCTGAAAACTCTGAAACAGCCAAACAGCCAAAGGAGTCAGAGGAGGAACCTGTAAAGGGGGGGGGGTTGCAAACATTCAGCTCTCCTAACATGGGGGGGGGGGGGGTAGGAGCTGAAAAGATACCAATCTGTCCCTGTCCCAGAAGAATCTTCCTCACCACTATTTCCACATCTTCCTCTTCTGAAGATTGAGTGGAATCGATGGACAGAGATTTTGGGCTCTCCAAGAAGGGTGATGGTACTCTGTTTGAGACAGGATCCAAAGTAGGAGTACCTTTGTTCTGGGTACAGGTTGTAAAATAGGTAGACTGTCCAATTTTGTTAAGAGTCAGATTCTGAGAAACTGGATCCGAGGACATTGACTTCTTGGGCTCCGACTTAAGTCATCGGATCAGATATGGTCGGATCAAGTGATTTAGATGTTGTCGAATCCAAAAGCCCAGTTGGATCCTGCAACTTGGACGTTTTAGGACCGGAGGTTGAGACCAGATCGTTGCAAGACCTCTTCCTAGAAGAATCTGAAGCTGAAAAAGAGGATTTCTTTTGTCTAGTCTTGGTAGGAGAACCCTCCAAAATAGCTTCTCCAAAGGAGGAAGGGAGAAGACCTTTTAGGATGATTTTATTTTTATGCTGCACTAAAGCATAGGGATTGAAGCCATGACATATGGAGCAGGTCTCTTGTAAGTGGAGAGGACCCAAATAATAAACGCATAAAGCGTATGCATTGGAAATAGGTATTTTATGCCCACATTTTTTGCACTTTTTAAAGCCAGTTGGCTTATCTGTCATTTTAAGAAAAGAGGACAAATTATTCTAACACAATAAGTCAGACAGGATTCTTTTTTTTTACATAGAGAAAGTACAAGAAATAATAACGGTAAAAGGCTGCCCAATATGGTATTAAGAACTACCACTGCAGAGGAAAAAGAGGATACTAACTATAATATCTAAAGCGTACAGAAGTACAATAAATAAGAAAGCAGAAATTCAAGAAGAAAATATATATGTATATAAACAGTAAGGCGACAGATAAGGGATTTATCAGAAAGGGAAATTAGTGGGAAATATGAGGGAAATTATGAGTTTTTTACACTTATCTTAAATGAAGCTAGAGATACTTGAATGACCACATCTTTTGCTGGAAGTAGCAAACAAGATAAGAGGTAACTGGGGTTGATGCATTGTGGGTAAGGGAGAAGCTTGAGAGTTTTTGGTTGCCACGAGTCGGATCCAAGCCCATCAGTTGAGGACAGAATGAAAATTGACATCAGGTCAGCTGTTCATCGAACCAAAATCACTGAAACGTTTTTTTCCAAGGAAGAAAATGACTTGGCCAGCATACGGAAAAGTGCCATTTTCCCCACTGTAGTGCAGTCTTAGAGTTGGTATATATAGGTAGGGGCATCGGATGTACTGTGGTGTACACGTGTGTGTTGGTTGGTCTACTGGCAAAGTCATTTCCTTCCCTGAGAAAAACTTTTTCTGATGTGAACGTTTGATGAAAGACCGTTTGGTGAGTGCGGTTTGATGAAGAGCCATTCACTGTAATTAGACTTCGGTGAACTGATATTGACCCTTGCACACAGCTTCTATATCTTTCATGACCCAGTCCTTTCACTTGAACAGCAGGTCACAATCCTAAAGCTTTTTCTCCTGGGTGGAATCATGACAGAATACCACACAGTATGGTTGCCCCAAAAGTCAACCTGGATCTTGAAATCACATCCAGCTTATGGTGTTAAGATGAGAACAAAAAAAGAAAAACTTTACCATTTCAAATTTCCTGGATGGAACAGGCAAAAACGATAAAAAAATACAATAATTTACATTAAAATGCCTCAACAATTATTTTTACCAGAGATTTCTGATCTTTCTTTTACCATTTTACACAAAAATTCTGTCAGTTCCTATATTGTGAAATGTTTCTTTTTTTTTTAAACAGTAAAGTAATTTCATGGTGACCTATGTCCAAGTAATGACATCTTGGACCAAATACTCTTGTAAGACGTATGCCATAATGCCATGGTATACCTCAATTATCTTGCAAAGGTAAACAGAGAATCCTAGGTCTCCGCTTCACAAACATCAACTGAAGAACTGCTACTCCTACCAGAATGACCATCTGATATGGCTTTATGTTCAGCATACAGTTGGAAGTGAATTTGCCCACTAACAGGCTCAAAAATGTGGCACCATTAGCCACCCATTCAGCACATTGTTGTGTGATGCCTTTGAGGTTTCAGACACTTAATTAGCCCTCTTAGTAGCCTATTTACTTTGATGAGAGAGTTTTTAATATTTGTGGGAATTACCTTTCTTGATTTTTGCCATATTTTTTCCTTTTGTTCTATATACTTCTTAATGTGGGATGCCACCAGGGTGGTTTGTTTCTGGGGATTGTCCAGGGCTATATATCTGGTAGTTATAGCAGTCTCTATGCAGCCACTGACATGGTTGTACAGAGTTTCTGAAAGAAATTCATCACAGGCTGATATGTTCTCAGGGTTTGGAGGGGCACTTCATTTTGAAAAAACATCATTTAATAGTAGGTGATTTGCCTTGGAACAGTTCCTAACTGCTACTGGTTTTAATGGGATTACAGAGTTGATTTTTGATTTCGATGGAGAGAGTTTTAATGGTTGAACCTTACTAGGGTAGACAAGACATGGGGGGCAGTGTTCTCCCATATGATGAGCACTAGATCCAGTACGTTGGAGCCCTAATAGTTGCATTCACTATTTGGTCAAGGTTGCTTGCATTTACGAAGTCCCAGAATCTCTGTGTCTGTAGATTTGAGGCCATGTAGGATTCCCAATTTATAGAGGGTCAAAGTCTCCCATGAGTAGGGTGTTAGGATGGATGGCAAGTGTCTCCAGTAGGTCCAAGTATGCATTGTGAGCTTCCTGGGACATGGAAGGGTGACCTATAGCTGGCTAGGACATGGTACAGGATTCAGTCTATGGTGATTTACGCATGGAGGAACTCCAACACAACAGCCTAACTGAACTCCGGCACATCAGCCTCACTGAACATCCTACAAGTATGCTCGTTACTAATGTATATGAGGCACCTCCACCTTTAGCACTTGTCTGTGCAGCTACTAGTCAAAAAGTGCAGAAGGCAGTGAAACCTTGCACTGCCAGGGTACTCTCTACCACTTTAAACCATACCTCAGTAACTGCACAGATATCTACATTTTAGAGTGTGAGAAGGGCTTGGAGGGAGTGCATTTTTACTTTAGGTGCCTGGCATTGGGCAGTAACACCTTAAGATTCCACCAAGATGATTTACGTCAGCAGAACTGTCAATTTGGCACTGCCTAAAAAGCCACTATGGGGCAGACTAAGCCTTATCCAGTACTCGAAAGCTTAAAGAGGAAAGGTGCAGCCCTTCCTTGGCAAAGCAATATGGTATGTTATCCTTCTCTTCCCAAGCTGAAAATATTGGATCCCCTTAGAATGACACCAGAAAGGCAAGACAGTTGCCAAAATCAATCATGTTTGCTCATATTGTGGTATCATCCTCAGTGATGGTAATATGTTGCTCAGTGCCAGGCTCACACTAGCTTGAGACACAGACTGAAAGTTCTTTAATGTCCGTCTTCATAAAGTCCAGAGAGGTACAGCTCAGGTCATTTGCACATACATGGACTATGATGGAATCATACTGACACCTGTGCAGTAATGACTTGAGTGCATATATGACTTGGTAGATCCTGTCTTTGGATACGCCACTAACAGTTGATTTCTCCTTGCTCAGCTTGATTAGAGGGGCATCAGTATATCTTACAAAGAAGTCCCCTGTCATGGCAGTTCTAGGTAGTGTGCTTGCTTGTCTTAAGGCTTAGTGTTTGGGGCTCCACAGAGACTGATACTACGGTGTTAGGTTTTTTTTTTTAATTTATTTTGAGAGACTTTGGCCTTGCTGAGTCATAGCTTTGAGATTGGGTGGTCTAGGTGATCTTTACTGTTTAGGAAGATTGTTTTTAAGCACTTCAGCATATATTAAAAGTCCATGTGGGCATTGTCTGCTACATGAGGTGGATGCTGTGTGTGTGGTTTTGACAACCTGAAATGATCTTGTATGTGAAAGTTTAGCCTCCAGTGTCATTGTGTAATTACACCTTTCACATATTATTGTCTGATTCTTTAAGGATTAAGTGGTTGTCAGTAAACATGAGGAAATTGCTGTGTGGTCCCAAGATGGCTACAAAGAAGTTAGAAAACTGCATATCCATAAGGTCCAGTCCTTTGACTTGTGAGCTACAAAGGAGTGGTGTATTGTGGTTAGAAGTCTATTAAGGGTGCTTTATTTGTGCAACTAATAAGGGTGCTTTAATGGGGTAGATTAAGATAAGCAGTATTAAATTCTACTAGCTTTAATGTTTACACAATACTAAATTCTACTAAATCTGTAAGTACTGCCACTCGAGGCCCAACTAGCTGATCTAAGCTTGTTAGCATATACTGTATTTGCACTATATTGCTGCTTTACATGTTACAGTTTTATGGATCACAGGTTCATAGGAGATTACTAGATTAAGGGCTTAAGAGCCCTTACAAGCCTAGTCAATATAAACCGATTCTACCCAATACATGACCTCTAGGGGGAAGAAGATGGCATGGATTTGTGCCTATGCCTTGAGTATCTTACAGACCGCCCCTGTCCAAAAGGGACAGAGGAGCGACCCCATGTGTGAATTTGCTTTTTCCCATTCACTGATCCAAATTGGATTTGAAAAGGGCCAGGAAAAGGGCTCTGCATATTGTGAACAGGAAGCCTGCTCAAAAGAAGGGGTAATTCCTGAGACACTTATCTGTCTCTCAAGCATGTTTTGTTCGAGTTGCTGAGTTTAGATCCCTAAACTGGGTAATCCTCATGCTGTTTGACTTGCGGATGTGTAACAGCTCCATCAGGGCTGAATTTGTGACTGCTTTGTAGGTTAGGCATAGGTCACTCCTTAATAGTTGGTAGGAGACAAAGTAAAGGGGTAGGACTTTTAGTCTACCCTTATAAGACATATTGTTTACAACCCAGTATTTTCTTGAGAAACCGCTGAGGTCAGTCCAGTTGCTGTAAGTGCCTAGTCAAGAATATGCCAAATGGTGCATTGTATGCGATTACTGGTCTAATGAAGTCCGAGTACAGTAGGATTACATTACACCAATAAGTGCCTAGTCAAGTATATGCCAAACGGTGCATTGTACGCGATTATTGGTCTAATGAAGACTGAGTACAGTAGGATTACATTTCCTTGTATCTGGAAGCCATACCTTTATGTGTAAGTTGTGCCACATAGGATTTCCTCGCCACTGTCAATAAATGGCAGTCAAATTTCAGGCTATGTACCTAGATTTCTCACCTCTGAATCTGCTCTTTGGGGTGTGCTACTGATGTTGTAATTTGCAGGGATATTTGACTTCCCAAAGGGTATGAAAATGCATTTTTTCACATTTAGGTTTAGGCCATGGTTCTGGCACCAATCATTTGCCTGATCCAGACCTCTGAATCTGCTCTTAGGGGTGTACTACTGATGTTGTAATTTGCAGGGATATTTGACTTCCCAAAGGGTACGAAAATGCATTTTTTCACATTTAGTTTTAGGCCATGGTTCTGGCACCAATCATTTGCCTGATCCAGACCCTCCTGAAGGTCATCTACATCACTGGGGGATTCAATGACTGTCCCCAGCTTGCAGTCGTCAGCAAACTTTTGTCATCCAGGGGCCTTCCTCATTAGCCTTGACTTCAGAAATATAGAACGAGATGCCTTTCACATTAGCATTGACTACAGAGAAATATATTCAAAACAGGAGTGGTCCCAGCACTGAGCCCTGTGTTGCACCACTCGTAACTGGCCTCTTGCTGGATCTGGATTCATTCACTTTAACCACTTGTGTCCTGTTTAAGAGCCGAACGGCTATCCATCTGGTAACACAGGGATGTCTGCCAGCTTTCTGAGTTTATTTATAATACCCGAGTGGGGAATTATGTCAAATGCCTTAGCCAAGTCGAAGTAGGTGGTTTGTACTGCTCTACACTCATGTTATGTCCTTACTGACTTTCTCAAAAAAAAGTCCTCCAGATTCATTAGGCAAGACCTGCCCTTGACAAAGCTGAATTGGGTTGGGTCCAGTGTCAGGATGTTTTCTATGTCATTACTTGTCAGGTCCATCATTATTTTTTCCACAAAAGGACTCGTAGCATTCTACAGAGAAAATCTGCTTTCTACACGTTTGTTACTTGTGCAGAGAAATATTAACCCAAGCAAACATGCAAAATTTATTTGCTACTGTACAGGGAAATGTTAATCCATGAAAACATGCAAAACTTATAGCAGCAAAGAAAAAATGCAGAAAACTAAATAAGCAGCCTCATGTCTAATAAAATGACAATGCTAGGAGTCCTTTTGTGCATTTCCCAACTTATCTAGACCAGGCAAACATCTCCTGCCACAAGATGAATAAACCCGGTCCTCTTGATGTGAAAACACAGTAGAAGAGACCCACAAGTGGAATGTTTACACAAACCACTTAACAACTAGCTGGAAATCCCTTGCTAAAGGTAATTTCAAGACAGTAACAGTGACAGGAAGAGCACTTTTTTTAAACAAAAAAAAAAATCAGTGAAATGCACACACTAACGCAGGAAACAAAAGTGATCACTGAAACTAACTTAAGTGCAGTTTAGCAATCAAAGTACTTATCTTTCCCCGGATGTCACTGGATACAAGTAAAACAACTTCTGGAAAGCAGGCTATGACTACAAGCTTTGCTGAGTTGTAGGAAAATGAGGAGGAGACACAGTATGTAGCAAAGGAGTTTTACTCAAGAACAATACTGCTTTGCTGAGTGGGTACTCAGTATCATGGGTCTATGGAAAACAATGGGTGGAAACAGTACATAAATGGCTTATATAAAGCAGTCAACAGTAATGAAAGAAGAGAGTGACGGAATTTGGAAATCGGACAATGGCACATTCCTATAACTTCAAGATTTCTCAATACAAGGAATAGGACTGAGTTCTCCTGTTGTTGATATGCCAACGCACTTCTATGTTGTCACAATAGGGTGGCAAGCATACTCTGAGGAAGGAGGTCCTGTGCAGCCCACAACATAAGCAGGACTACCTCCCCATTTCCAGTACACTGATGTGTAGAGACATTTTTCTGTGACAGTCCCTTGGGACATCTGCTCTAAATAATGCCCCACACCCATCTCAGGGAAGACACATTTGTAGTAACAATCACATCTGGGGGGGGGATGCCCCAAGACATACTTTCTGGAAGACATCAACACAGCAGATGCTGATGGCATGCAAATGAAATATGCAACAGATGGGACAGTGGGCCCATTTTCCGAGACCACTGAACCTTGAGAGTTCACTGAAGAACCTTCATGTAATATCTAGCAAATGGGACTAAAATAATCACTGCCACCATGATACAGACAATCCTGAGGCAGAAAATGGCAAAAGGCAAATACGGGACTGGAGTTTAGAAACTCTGGAGAAAGGACAGTAATACTAGTCCTTATGCCCACGGAGTATCAGATGAAAATCTGTGCTTGCAACAGTTTCATGTATGACTTTGCAAAGTTCAGTGGTATGTACAAGGACCAGAAGAGTCAGAGTACACAGTCGCTTCCCTTTATCAGTGACATCCTTGTCTAGGCTACTAGAAGCCAACCATCAATATAAGGGAGAATTCTAGCTCCTTTCAGCCTGACATGAGATGCAACCACCACATGTAAGATGAACACCCCAGGGGCTGTGTTAAGACCTAACAGGAGAGTTCTTAACTGACTGGCCCCACCCTGAAGTAGAAGAACGTCTTGAATGCCTTGGTTACTTTATGTGTGTGTATGCATCCTGAATGCCCTGTGATCTCATTCAGTCTCCCTCTTCAAACCAGGGAAATACTGACTGCACTGTGACTATCTGGAATTGCATCTTTTTTTACATGCAGATAAAGACCTTAAGGTCTAAGATGGGCCTGAGGTCCTTCGTCTTCTTGGGAAAAAAGAAGTATTTTGAATAGACTTCCATACTTCTAGTCTTGTGGCACATGTTGTGAGAGTCTGTTGAAGATTTTGCACCTCTAATCTGACAGTTGCCTACAGACTGTGTGGGTTATCTGGAAGGGATCTGATAGTGGACCATTGATGGAATATGAAACACCTCAAAAGATAATGCAATTACTTCGGAGACACAGGCACCACCCCTAAGTATTCTAGTATCTGAAAAGCCTAACCCTTCAGAAGGTTATACTCACTGTAACACTTTCTTTGTTCTTTTTCTCAGATTTTTTGCTTCCTACTCTATTTTCACAGCCCTGTGTTTATTTTCCTTTCTATGTGTTAGTAAGTTTGCTAGTCTGTAAATTTGATTTACAGTAGATGTTTGGCAGTATTTCAGCACAGTTAATCTTAGTATTTCTTTATTAATACTAATATTCTACTTCTTTAAAGTCAATACTGTACAGCAGTTAACAGTAATTATGTATTAAGTGGACTCTATATATTGAAGTACTTAAAATTTGTCTCAATACATTTGTACAATGTACTGCAACTCTGCTAGGCATTCGGGTCATGCCTGACGAGGGGCCAGGACCAGGTCACCTACTTGGTTAACAAAAAAAAAAAATGACTGTACAAATGATTAGTTTAAATGAATGAATTAATGAGTGCTGTAGCATCTGCATACTCTCTCCGTGATCCGCTTGTCCCATATGGTGGCTTACCACATAGAAAGCTACAGGGAGACTCAGCCCCTAATTTAAACACAACAGCTCCACCACAGTGTAGGTAAGGAAGGCACGAGCACCAAGACACAGAGGTCCAATAATTTATTCCAAAAACGGAAACGACTGAGCGCTTTCACCAGTAAACCTGGTATCATCAGAGTCATAAACTACATTCAAAAACAGTCACATTTATATACACACCCACTCACCCTACAGCTTGATTAATTAACTAATTACCCAATTACTGCAATCTTTTCTTGTATACACAATAAATTGCATTTATACTTAAAGTTAATATAAATAACCATACATATTAAAAACAATTATTTCATACTATATAATAAAGAACAATGTATAAGTGTACATGTATTAAGATATAAATACATATAATAAATTCAAGAAGTAATTAAAAAACATTTTATATCAAACTTGCTCTGTATTTTAACTGGGGTTTTAAAGAAATATGCTCATTTAGTCCTGGATACTTGGTGGCATTGAGCCTTATCTGCCATTCCATTTCCAGTAACGCAACCCTATTACTAATATCACAATTTGTAAAAGGCATCACCCTATCAATAATAAAAAATAAAAATCTGCTGAAGTTGCTACAAGCTTTGGTGTGCAGATATAAAGCATTGTGTTCATCATTCCTTTTTATACATCTGTTATGCTCACCAATTCTATCTCTTAATCTCCGAGTAGTCATACCAATGTAATATGCATCACATGACATACAGGATGCAATGTAGACACACTTCTTCGTATTACAATTACATAGACCTGGACATGCTATTGTACGCCTATACCCAACCACACAGACATAGGATCCCTCAGCTATAAATCTACAACTAGTGCATTTACCACATTTACTCATACGGGACCTTGTATATCTTATATTTTCTTTTTCTAGGATATTTTTCATATTACTTCCCCGCCCAAAGACTATATTTGGACTTTCACCTACAATTTCTCTAGTCTGCCTGCTTAAACATTGATCCCAGATATTCTTTAAACTAGTACAAAGTTCTGTAGCCTTATCATTAAATTTCAATACAAAATTGAGTTCACTCTTCTGTGTATTGATATCTTTGTCCCAGCTAGTTAACGATGTCATATTGCTACTACTTCTTAATATCGGGATATATAAAGTTTTTCTTTTCTTATATATTTCTTTCTTAATTTTGAGCAATAACGTTAAAGGGTATCCTCTCTCAAGGAATAACCCTATCATACTGTATATTTCTTTCTTAAATATTTCGTCATTACTAACAAGTCTGGACAAACGAACCATCTGTCCTTTTATCACCCCTTTTTTTTTGATGAATAATGTTTACCAAACACTTGCATCTCATTCTGTATTAACTGGGGATAACAACATAATTGATTTATGTCAAAATGCAGACAAAGGGAGTATACGTGTTCATGTCAACAGTTCAACAGTTGATGAAATTTTGGAAAGTAACGATGTGGAGATAGATATGTCTGTTTATGGGGCAGGGGATATTGAACCTGTTCTGAGACACGAAATCCTTAAAAACGGGGGTTATACTATTTATAACTATACTGACTTGGACATCAGTCAGACTCATTTTGAGTTATTTAGTAAAGGGATTAGTTTTATTCCCAACTTTAGACTAGATATTACACAGGTGCTTATCAATTTAAAACTTTTTACGAGAAAACTTAATCTTCAGTTATATTTTTCGGCCTTGGGACCTAGGACAGGCGTTCTTTGTACTAATTCTGACACAGCTGTATTAAAAAGAAGGAGTACATTTATGCCACAATCTAATGTGGAAATAAGTTTGAGCAAATGGTAGAACGTGATTTCAGGAGAATATGTTCACAAAGAAGTCAAGTACAAGATAATTTATTAGAAAGAGAAAGAAAAGTTTTATATGATTTAACCACAACAAATGAATATAGATGTATGCGCCCTGATAAAGGAGGGGGCATGGTCATCATGAATAAAATAGATTATAGTGGACACATTATGAAGATGTTGGGTGATGAATGTACTTATAACAGAGTGTCAATACATGAGGTCAACAGGACATACAGTAAAATAGACATATTTTTGCTGGATGCATTATATCAAGGGTCAATAAGTGAAGGTGAATTTGATTATTTATCTGTAAAGTTCCCAAAAATGCCTAAACTATTTGGGATACCTAAGGTCCACAAAGGTACTGACGATTTACAATTTAGGCCCATAGTATCAGCTAAAGGGTCTAAGACAGAGCCCTTGGCAGCCTTTGTGGACCATTTATGTAAAAAGGCTCTTGTTGATGCTCCACATATCCTTAAAGACTCTTGGCATTGCCTAGAGAGGCTTAGGGAAATATGTGGTGTGGACATTGATACATTTAGTTTTTTAACTATTGATGTTGTAAATCTTTTTTTGACAATTCCACATAGAGGGATTGGAATTGTTTTATAGTAGTTTGTTGAGCAGTCCGAGTTTTAAGATAGAAAGATTAAATATCTGTCATGAACTTATGGAACTTATATTAACAAGTAATTATCTCTCATTTGAAGGTGAAACATACCAACAGACCAAAGGAGTGGCGATGGGGGCTCGCTGTGCCCCTGTCTACGCCAATTTGGTTCTTTTGGCATGGGAAAGGTTGTACATTTTTTCATCTTGTTTTATGGACCATATTTTAATGTACAATAGGTTTTTAGATGATGTACTTATCTTATGGAAGGGCAATGAGGAAAGTGTGGTAGAATTTATGTCATATATTAATAGTACCACCGAGTTTCTCAAGTTTACTCATTCATGGAATATGATGGCCACAAATTATTTGGATATCTCTATATTTAAAATGGATGGGAGATTGGTCAGTAACATATATAGGAAACCTAGTTACTCCAATTCTATGTTGCACTTTAACAGTTGTCACCCTTTTCATCAAAGAAAAGGGGTGATAAAAGGACAGATGGTTCGTTTGTCCAGACTTGTTAGTAATGACGAAATATTTAAGAAAGAAATATACAGTATGATAGGGTTATTCCTTGAGAGAGGATACCCTTTAACGTTATTGCTCAAAATTAAGAAAGAAATATATAAGAAAAGAAAAACTTTATATATCCCGATATTAAAAAGTAGTAGCAATATGCCATCGTTAACTAGCTGGGACAAAGATATCAATACACAGAAGAGTGAACTCAATTTTGTATTGAAATTTAATGATAAGGCTACAGAACTTTGTACTAGTTTAAAGAATATCTGGGATCAATGTTTAAGCAGGCAGACTAGAGAAATTGTAGGTGAAAGTCCAAATATAGTCTTTGGGCGGGGAAGTAATATGAAAAATATCCTAGAAAAAGAAAATATAAGATATACGAGGTCCCGTATGAGTAAATGTGGTAAATGCACTAGTTGTAGATTTATAGCTGAGGGATCCTATGTCTGTGTGGTTGGGTATAGGCGTACAATAGCATGTCCAGGTCTATGTAATTGTAATACGAAGAATTGTGTCTACATTGCATCCTGTATGTCATGTGATGCATATTACATTGGTATGACTACTCGGAGATTAAGAGATAGAATTGGTGAGCATAACAGATGTATAAAAAGGAATGATGAACACAATGCTTTATATCTGCACACCAAAGCTTGTAGCAACTTCACCAGATTTTTATTTTTTATTATTGATAGGGTGATGCCTTTTACAAATTGTGATATTAGTAATAGGGTTGCGTTACTGGAAATGGAATGGCAGATAAGGCTCAATGCCACCAAGTATCCAGGACTAAATGAGCATATTTCTTTAAAACCCCAGTTAAAATACAGAGCAAGTGTGATATAAAATGTTTTTTAATTACTTCTTGAATTTATTATATGTATTTATATCTTAATACATGTACACTTATACATTGTTCTTTATTTCATAGTATGAAATAATTGTTTTTAATATGTATGGTTATTTATATTAACTTTAAGCATAAATGCAATTTATTGTGTATACAAGAAAGGATTGCAGTAATTGGGTAATTAGTTAATTAATCAAGCTGTAGGGTGAGTGGGTGTGTATATAAATGTGACTGTTTTTGAATGTAGTTTATGACTCTGATGATACCAGGTTTACTGGTGAAAGCGCTCAGTCTTTTCCGTTTTTGGAATAAATTATTGGACTTCTGTGTCTTGGTGCTCGTGCCTTCCTTACCTACACTGTGGTGGAGCTGTTGTGTTTAAATTCGTGGTTTGGATCCTGTATTGGTTTTCCTGATTGAGACTCAGCCCCTAGTCAACCTCCAGAGTGGAGTGGGACAGTCAGGCAAGTCCTCAGGGACTACACCTCCGTATGTAGGGTGGCATCCATTTTGGAAAAATCCCAGACACTGTTTACCAAAAGTCTACTCAAATGGGAGAGGCTGACCCATCTCGAAGCAAGAGTTTTGCACACTAACTATACTGTGAGAACAAGTTGTCTGAGAGGTGGAAAACTTTACTCCAACAACTATAACCATCCTTCCTTCTTGCTCCCAAGAACTATAAAAAGAAGTTATGTCTTACCATAATGTTCCATCGGTATTGTTGATCCTTGTGCAGTCATCATGCATGGGTATCAGTTCCGACCTCGGAACTGAGCCGGCCATTTTCCAAACTTGCGTCAGCTTCAAACTCTCGAGCTAAACTCTTACCCACAATCCCCCTCTCCCTGTTACCTCAGATTGAGTTTGCAAGTCAAAGAAGGTAGAGGCTACCTCTGGTCAAATAACCTAAGAGAACCGGATGGTGAGATCCACTAGGAACCACAGGAGGGGGAAGGAGGGAGGGATGTAATGACTGAACGGGGATCAACAATACAGATGGAATGTTATGGTAAGACACAACTTCTTTATCGGATATTGTTAATCCTCGTTCATTCCTTACGCATGGGACAGAGCCCCCAGCTACCTCTATTCCTGGGAGGCTCTCATGGAAGGACATTCCTGAGCACCACAGAACCGAAAGATGCTCTTCCCCTGGAGACCAAATCCAATTTGTAATGATTGATGAAGGTATGAGGCGTAGCCCAAGTTGCAGCTGCACAAATGTCATGTAAAGAAGCTCTGGCATGGAAGGCAGCAGAAGTTGCCACCAACCTTGTTGAATGAGCTTTCATGGTAGTAGGCAACGAGATATTAAGTTGTGAATAAATGAAGGTGTCACAGTCCTACAACCATCTAGCTAATGTGACCTTAGCAACGGCTGATCCTAATCTAGGTCCAGAAAAGGCCAGAAATAACTGGTCAGATTTACGAAAGGGTTTAGTCCTGTTTAAGTAAAAACGGATTTGCCTTTGGATATCTACGGTATGTAGGCAATACTCCCCTCTTTTTGAATGACTGGGAAAGAAAACTGCCAATTCAATGGCTTGATTAATGGACATTTCAGAGATCACTTTAGGCAGAAATGACGGATTAGTTCTCATAGACATCCTAGCTCTATGAAAAATCAAGTATGGACTCTTGATACATAAAGCTTGAAGCTCAGAAATATGTCTGGCAGAAGTAATGGTGACCAAAAATAAGGTTTTCCATGACAAATACTTGAAGTCACAAGAAGAAGAAAAAAAACAAATAAATTATCCTTGTTTCCTGTCTTTCCTAACCTAGAGTAGTCCAAATACAGGCTTTGCTGTATTCTGGACTTTTGGAAAGTTCCTGTGTTGCCATTTCCTTTCTTGGATTAAGGGAGGCTTCTTTGTTCACCAGTGGCAGTGGGAAGCTTAGAGCAGCCTATCTATCCCTGGAGGAGTATTCCCAGCACAGGAATCTGGTAGTCTATTGGCCATTTTGGGCCAATTTCTAGATCTTTCAAATCCCCCTGTATAAAACCCGCCTTGGCGAGGTTTTTGCGCTTGTTACTACTCAGCCAAGCTCCTCGTGGTCCTGCAGAGTGGTGCTAGCAGCAGAGAGGCTAAAAGAGCGACTGCTAACCTGATAAAAGTGTTTTTTCCTGCAACTACCTGGGCGACTGTCCGATCTAGCTAAACTGCAAATATTTCTGCTTCTTGAACTGTTTTAAACTGTCTAAAGTTGTTTTTGCACCTGCACTTTTAAAGTTTGTCCTGTTTGTTGCATTTACTTGTTGAGGCTACACACTCAAGTGCACTAGCCTGTGTTACATATTTATTGCAATTTCCTGCTGATTGTTGCAAAAAAAAAAAAAAGTTACCCTTGGTTCCCATCTTTCCTGACCTAGAGTAGTCCAAATACAGGCTTTGCTGTATTCTGGACTTTTGGAAAGTTCCTGTGTTGCCATTTCCTTTCTTGGATAGTGGGAGGCTTCTTTGTTCACCAGTGGCAGTGGGGAGCTTGGAGCAGCCTATCTGTCCCTGGAGGAGTGTTCACAGCACAGGAATCTGGTAGTCTGTTGGCTGTTTTGGGCCAATTTCTAGCTCTTTCTAGTCCGCCTGTATAAAACCCGCTGTAGCGTGGCTTTGCGTGATTTTGTGCATAGCGCGGCATTGAGCAGCGCCACTTATTTGGGTTTGAGCCTTGGAACTGATCTAGTTCTCATAATAAACACCCTATTCCTATGCTAAAGGCTAGCACTTGCTCACTAAAGCAATTATATAAGTCAGCACTAAAAAATTAAAAGCACTACACCCTCACAACTCCCCTTGAGTAACTTGTTCCCCATTGGCCCTTTTTTTCAATTATAAAGGAATTCCCAACACTATTCTAGCATGTCCAAAGGTCAGTTGTCAATCTCCTCTCCGGTCCAGCTGGTGAACCTGGGAATCTTGAGGCAATGTTACAACTGCCTAATGTACACAGACAACCCTCTCCTCCTCCCAACAAATTCCAACACATGTGAGAGATGCAACCATATAGCCAAACTGGGGGCTAAGCTCTCTCAACTCAGTACTGGTGTAACCAGTCAGGAGGAGAAGGAAACCACACTCACTACAATTCCAGTCTCACATAGACCTACCACGACAGCAAACCAAACACATAAACGCACAAAAACATACTTGGAGGCTCTAAATAAAAATCTGCCTAAGCAGCAGAGACCTCCAAAGCAGACTCCCAAGCAACTGCTACCGCAAAACAAAACACGTGCAACACATAGCTCACAAAGCCAGTGTGCCAAACAGTCACAGCCCTTAAGGCTAAACAACACACCTGATACACTTGTAATAGGTGACTCTATCATCAGGCACACTGACATCCCGCTCACCAGGCTGAACAAGGAGAAGGTCACGGTGAGCTGCCTATCGGGCGCTAGGATCCGCCATATAACACAAGCACTCAGGTCACTCCAAGGCAAGTACAAATATGACTCAGTCATTGTCCATGCTGGTGTGAATGACCTGAGACGTACCTCCCTGGACTACATGAAAAGAGACAAAGAGGAGCTCACTGAGCATGTAGCCCAGGCCGGTATGACCCTGACCTTGAGTAGCATCTCACCCTCACCAAGAATGATGCCACAGTATGAAGACAAGATTATCAATTTCAACAATTGGCTTAAGTATTGGTGTCATTCAAAGGGGATCCAATGCCTGTCAGCCTGGGATGACATGCTCGACAAGCCACGATGCTTCGCTAGGGATGGCTTGCACCTGTCACCCCTGGGCTTTCGCATATTGGCAAAGGCTCTTGCTACCCCCATAGTGCCTTTTTTTGGCAAGGCTCAAAAGACAAACCCACCTCCATAGGTATCACAAGGGATAAGAAACTAAGAGTAATGCTACTCAACGCCAGAAGTCTAAACCTCAAGATGCACTTTCGAAACTCTCCTTAGCATGGAGAACATCGATATCTGTGCAGTAACAGAAACCTGGTTCAAGGCTCTCGAGAGCACCCCAGCACTACCAGGTTATACCTCATACCATGCTTTTCGCCCCAAAACTTGGACCGAACCACAAAAGGAGGGAGTATCAATATTCTCAAAGATACCCACACCTCCAGGTTGGTGGCACAGCACGAAGCATCAGAGACTATCCATGTGCAACTAACAGTGGGTAAAACTGCCTTCCAGTTTATAGCCTGCTACAGACCACCCTCCCAAACCCAGGAACCCAACTCGGCCTTCCTGAGAACACTGGAAAATATGAAGGTCTCTCCAAACACCATTATATTGGGTGACTTCAACTACCCAACCATAGACTGGGAGCATTGCTCTAGCTCCAACACCCTACCCCAAAGGTTCCTAGAATTTATAAACTCAAATGCTATGGAACAACTTGTTACCACTCCCACAAGAGGGAAAACATACTGGACCTGATCATCACCAACATGGGGACTCTATGCTCCAGACCAGAAGTGTATCCCTCACTGGTAAGATCAGACCATAAACTAATCTCACTGGATATTCACATCCCGACCCCACCCCATGCCCAGAAAACCACAGTGAAAAACTTCTCTAAAGCAAATTTCACACTCCTCAAAACCAAGGTGGAATCCTTCAAAGCCCCAGGCCTGTGGATAATCTGCCCAGACCACAAAATCCTTTATAAATGCATTCTATGAACACCTTCAGAAATGCATGGATCATGTAATCCCAAATAAAACCAAGACCCAATCCTCCAAAGGCAGGTGTCCTATCTGGTGGACCCCAGCCATAAACAAACTATACAATAGAAGGAGGAAGCTACTACATGACAGAGCAAAATCCCAAAAGGGAAGGCATCTCTGATCAGTATTAGTAATAAACTACGGGCACTCATAAAATCGTCTAAGGCCAGCTTCGAGAGATAAATTGCACAGGACACTAAGGATAATCACAAGGCTTTCTTTAGTTATGTTAGGAACCTGGGTGGGAATTCCCAGATATGCTCAGAATTAGTCCAAAATGACAAAAAATACACCGAACCCACAGACATTGCCAACATCCTAGCTGACAGGTTCAGCGCAAACTTCTCCCCCCCCCCCACCAAAAGGGCTAATATCTATCCAAGCAGAGTGCTGCCCCCCCTGACATCTCAGATGCTCAGGTAAGAGCTGCCCTCTCCAAAGCAAGAAACACAGCATCAATGGGACCAGACGGTGTCCCGGGCTGCGTCCTACATGAACTCCAAGAAGAGCTAAACCCAAACCTAAAACTACTGTTCAATCTCAGCCTTACTACAGGATATGTACAAGAGTGGCGTACAGCAACAGTGGTCGCTCTCCACAAAGGTGGTGCCTCAACAGATCCTGGAAACTATCGCCGCATAAGTCTCACTAGCTTGGTCTGCAAAGCTATGGAAAGGATCATCATGGACCTTATAAATAAAGATATTGGGGACCTACAGACACTGGATCCTACCCAGTTCGGCTTTGTTAAGGGCAGATCCTGCCTCTTAAACCAGGTCGATTTCTTTGAAACAGTCACCAAGGCCATTGACAAGGGGAAGGTGGTCCACACAGCCTACCTGGACCTCGCAAAAGCCTTCGATACAATACCCCACTCGGGCATTATAGATAAGCTCACCAGCTTAAATACAAACCCCTATGTCACTAGATGGGTTGCAAACTTTAAATTTGATTAATTTTGTTTAATTGGATTGATGGGCGTTGTATATATAGATATATATATATATATATATATATATATATATATATATATATATATATGTATATGTATATATATATATATATATATATATATATATATATATATATACATATACATGGTTTTTAATTGTGACTTCAGTATTCTGAAGAAGTCCTATGTGGACGAAACCTAGGTAAACCTTCATCTGTGTTTCGTTAATAATCCTGTGTTGGCCTGGATTCGTTTTCCTTTTTCTTCATTTTTGGTTCGTTGTGGAGGTTTGGTTCTTGGTTTGGATTTTGTTATGGAGAACGAATGTTCATTGACCAGCATTATGGATTTATTACAACGAATTAATGTTCAACTAGAGGAACATTCCATTCAAATTAAAAGTCTTACTGAGAGACATTTGCCTACATCTATTTCACCTTCGTTGGGGAGTTTAGGCATGCCACTTACTCAAGCAACCCCTCACACAGGTACTGTGCCGGTTCTAACTGATTGTAATGTTCCCCCATTGTTTAATGGGAATGTTAAGGAAGTGCGTTTTGACATTGGTAACAAGCAGCCAATTGGACTTAACACTGCCTATTGGAAATCCAATAGTTTTAATTTTGCTTCTGACTGCGAACCCATTAATCAAAATTAGAAGTTATGTACCTACCATAACGTTCCATGTTAGTTGTCTTCTCTCGCCTTCTTTCTTGCTGGATGGGTTCGGAGCCGATCCTCGGCTCCGACTCGGCACTTGCTTAGCTCGAGAACTCCTTTTACTAGCTCGAGGCAACCCTATATCCCATGATGCAAGGCGGAACTACCTCAGATCTCGTTTGGCAGCTAACTGACCCTGCTAAAGGTTACCCTAACCAAATTAGGAACAAAGTTTCCTAAAAGAAGTCCTCACAACAAAGATCCAGAGGAAACCAACTAATAGGAACTCTTCAAGATCTGTCCAGGCCAGGGGGAAGGAGGGAGGGACGCAAGAAAGAAGGCGAGAGAAGACAACTAACATGGAACGTTATGGTAGGTACATAACTTCTAAATGTTAAGTTGTCAATCTCGCCTTCATTCTTGCTGGATGGGACCGCGTCCCTAGCACCTGTATCCCGGGTGGCTCAATGGAACAGACTCTTGAGAACTGTGGAACCAAAATTGGCCCTATCTCTGGAGGCCAAATCCAACTTGTAATGAGAAACAAAGGTATGAGGAGTGGCCCAAGTAGCTGCTGCACAAATGGTATCAATGGGAAGTCTATCCTGAAAAGCTGCAGAAGTGGATAGACTCCTGGTTGAGTGTGCTTTTGGCTTAGAAGGTAGTTGTTTGCCTCTGAGAGAGTACACATAGGAAATGGTGGAAGTCAGCCATCTGGATAAGGTCACTTTAGAAACTGGAAGACCTAACCTGTTTTCTGCATAAGAAACAAACAATTGGTCCGATTTTCTAATTTTAGTCCTATGCAAGTAGTACCTGAGCTGACGATGGACATCCAAAAAATGCAATTTCTGTTCAGCTCTGTCAGAATAGTTAGGGAAAAAGACAGGTAATTCTATAGATTGGTTAATATTGGTTGAGATACAACCTTGGGGAGAAAGGAAGGGTTAGTTCTTAACGATACCCTGTCCTTATGAAAAACCAAATAAGGTGAACGAATACAGAGAGCTTGAATCTCGGAAACCCTTCTAGCAGAAGTGACAGCGAGTAAAAATATAGTTTTCCACGTCAATAACTTCAAAGAACATGAAGCAGACGGTTCGAAAGGAGGTAGTATCAAGGATGCTAACATTAAGTTTAGATCCCATTGCGGAGGAGGATGCTTTATAGGTGGTTTTAGGAGAAAAACTCCTCTCAAAAAGGCCTTGCATAATCTATGAGACATGATGTTATTGTCATGCAAGCCAACATGATACTTGGAAATGGCAGCCAGTTGTACTTTGACTGTAGAAGAAGAGGATCCCGAATGAAAAACCTCCGCTAGGAAATCTAAAACAGAATGTACGGGAGCAGTAAAGCGATCTATATTTCTGGAGTTTGCCCAAATCGAAAACCGTCGCCACTTGCTAGCATAAACAGTCCTAGTGGACGACTTCAAAGAGGACACTAAAATGTCTCTGACTGAGTCAGAAATCATTGGTAGCCTGGCTAGGGAAGGAAGTGGAGCAACCAAGCAGTGAGGCTGAGAGAATGAATGGCCCGGTGCTGCTGACCCGACTGGTGGATCAAAAGATCCGGAACTGGGTCCAGATGCCAGGGCTGCACCAGAAGGTGACGATGCAGAGACGGAAACCAAATTTGTCGAGGCCAATATGGGGCAATGAGGATCAATTTGGCTCTCAAAACGGTGGCTTTCTGAATGACTTGTGGAATCAATGGAAAGGGAGGAAAAGCATAAAGAAGTCCCGAGGCCAATCCTGGGTTAGAGAGTCTCTCAGGGGTTGGCCTGGAAGGGAAACAGAGTGAAATAGTCTGGGCACTTGTTGTTTAGAGGGTAGCGAAAAGATCGCAACAAGGAGTGCCCCACTTCAGAAAAATCTGATCCACTACAGATTGATTGAGAGACCACTCGTGAGGCATCAGAATAGATCTGCTTAGCCTGTCCGCCAAAAGGTTGGACCTGCCGGGGATGTGCGTTGCTATCAGAAACCGCTGAGAAGAGATCGCCCATTGCCAAAGTCTGAGAGCTTCTCGACATAAGGGATAGGATCTGGTTCCGCCCTGTTTGTTGATGTACCAGACTACGGACATGTTGTCCGTCTGTACTGCAATAGTCCCGTGGGAATAAAGTCGTCGAGGGCTTGCATGGTTAAAAGGACTGCTCTCATCTCCAGGACATTTATGTGCAGATGGTATTCTATGGGTTGCCACGTCCGTGGACCATCCTGCCCTGATAATGCCCCCCCCACCCGTTCAGGGAGGCATCCGTGGTGACTGTGGCAACTGGAGGGGGAACAAAGGGTCGGCCCTGATGAAGAAGAGGGAAGATATCCACCAGACCAGATGAGCCCTGCAAGATTGTGTCACTAAGATCTCGTGTCTCATCGGAAGATCGTGATACGACCACTGCGTGAAAAGCATCCACTGCAGGAGACGCATGTGAAAGCGAGCCAGTGGTAGAAGAACAATGGCCGCAGCCATTAGACCTAGAACCTTCAGGACAAACCTGGCTTTGACTTTTTTGCTTTGTAACAGAAGCCGAACAAATTTTCGGATGTCCAGAATTCTTTGATCTGTTAGTCTGGCTAACATTTTGTGATATCTAACTCTGCGCCTATAAAGGTGATAGATTGGCAAGGCAGCAGAGAAGATTTTATGAAATTTACTGAAATTCCCAGATTTTGGCAAAGCTGTAGGGTGTAGTCTCTGGACTGAAGAAGCTGATACTTGGTGGTGGCGGAGAGGAGCCAGTCGTCCAAATAAGGAAACACCTGGAATCCTAGACGTCTCAGGTGAGCTGTGACCACTGCCATGCATTTGGTAAACACTCTGGGGGCTGAAGTGAGGCCAAAGGGCAGGGCTCTGAATTGGTAATGACTGGCCCCTAGCCGAAAGCGGAGAAACCTCCTGGAGCGCCTGTGAAACTTTATGTGATAGTACGCATCCTGAAGGTCTATAGAGCACATCCAGCTGTCCTTGCCCAGAAAGGGCAGAATGGACTGAAGCGTGACCATCCGGAATCTTGCCTTTTTGACAAACCTGTTGAGATTGCTGAGGTCTAATATTGGTCTCCACTCTCCCGTCCTTTTGGGGACCAAAAAGAATCTTGAGTAGACGCCGGATCCTACTTGGTCTGCGGTACTGTCTGGGCGGCCCTTTTCCAGGAGTTTTGAAACCTCCTGTTCTGCCAAATCCCTTTGACCGGGTGAGATGTCTGGAAGGGATTGTAGAGGTGCGGAAACCTTACGAAGGGGATCTTGTAACCCTCGGATATAATCGACTGTACCCACTTCTCTTGGGATAGGGATTGCCAGGCTACTGGGTACAGTGAAATCCTTCCCCCGACTGCCTCCAAGGGTGGACAGTCGGGCAACACCTCAGGGATGCTGAAAGGGCTTCTCAGGAAGAGACTCCCTGTTGCCCTGGTTCTGAGGACCCCCCCTGCCTCTAGGGCGGCGTCTATTGTTACCCCTCTGCCTCTGGGGTAAACTGACCACGTGTGTCCGGTGTAGCTCCTTGGGCTTTACGGAACCACATCTTCCCCCCCTTCTGACCCTTGGGGTATGGTCTAGAAGTAGTGGAAAACTGGACTCCCAATGGCAGAAAGAGTCTTACCATCCTGCTCACACCTGGTCAAGGTATCCTTCACTTGAGGCCCGAACAAAGCCGAACCGTCAAAGGGGGTATTAGTGAAGGACACCTTAAAGGGGTCCGCAAAATTACACAGCCGCATCCAGGCTTGGCGTCTAAGAGCAACTCCTGTGCCTGCGGCCCTGCTCGCTCCATTGGCCGCATAAGATATGAGCCGCATAGAGGAGTTAGATATGGAATTCAGGATAGCAAGCTGTGAGGCAATCTTTTCCTGAGCCCCAGCAGCAGAAGGATCCTGGACTATTTCTCCCAGTTCTTTGAGAATATCTCGTTGAAGCCTGGTGAAGTGACAAAGGTAATTCAGCGAACGCATGGCAAAGGTTGCTGAAGAAAACATCCGCTTTCCATACCTGTCCATGGTCCTAGAATCCTTATTAGTAGGATGGACAGGTACTGAAGGATCCGCCAGTTCCTTCTTAGTGGCCGCCGCCACCACCATAGCATCCACAGAGACACCCTTGGAAAGGAACTGCTTATCCGACGGGGCTGTAATGAACTTGGATGGTCTCCTGGGGACAGGTTCCACAGAATCTGGAGCCACGCCTTCGAGCCACTACCTGCATGAGTGGGTGAAAGGCGGAGACACCCAGGAGGTGGAGGTCGGGATCCAAAGCCTCCAGGTATACCGACTCATCCTCGGAGGGGTCAATGGAGGGCCAATTCCCCCTCTGTTTGAGGAGCTCAAGGATGTCTGAAAAGGAGACATCCTCAGAGGGGGACCGTGGGGAACCCTCCGACTCATCTAAGTTGGTATCAGATGTAGTAGACTCAGGGGAGTCTGTGTGTTTCCTCTTACACGTCCTCTTCCGAGGGGGTTCCCCTGCAGGGTCAGGAGAAACCTTGGAAGAGGAGGAAATTCCCAGTGGGGAAACCTGGGGCGATGGATCCCTGGGCCTGAGAGCAAGAGGCTGGCAAGAGGCATCTGCAGGCACTGATGAGGGAGGAGCTAGAGGGATAGACCGTTGACCAGGCTCAGAGGCCAGGACACTCATCACCTCAAAGGCCCCTCTCCCCGGGAGACCGGAACACACCCGCTCCGAAGAAACAGGAATGGTCGGCTCCAAGGAGAGAGAAGGCTCCGAGGCCGATGTCGCCGAGCTTACCAAAGCCAAAGCCCGAGAGGAGGCGGGTCGGACAAGGGTCCGATGCCACTAGCCCCCTCGGAGCCGACAGTGGAAACCCGACGACCAGATCCCTCCAAGGAAGGTCTCAAGGAGGAGATCGGAGCCGAGGCAGCCGAAGGATGCATCGGCTCCGGCATCGAAACAGTCGCTGTCCCAAGAAGCTCCGGCTCCGAACTCTGGTGTGGAGTCGGAGGAGAAAGCTCAAGAATCAGGGCTATAGCCGAAGTCTGATGAGACGGGCTATGGAGCATTTGGGCCAGTGCCTGAGACTTCAACAGCCTGCTTACCACCCTCTTCAAATCGTGGTCAGACAGCCTGGAAGATCTCGAAGATCGGCTCCGATGGCTCCGCTCCGACAAAAGAGGAGATCCCGGAGCCGAATGGATACTCATAATAGAGGGGGACCGAGATCTCTTACGGGTCGAAGCCATCGGAGCCGAAGTCCCTAGAACTCCAGATGGAGCCGAGGATTTCTCGGCTCCGATGCTGGATACAGTATCGGCTCCAGCCGGAGCCGACAAGGCCACAGTAGTCAGGGTATCGGAGCCGGCCGGCACCGAACCCACTACTCGAACAGAAGAACTATCAACTCCAGCCGGAGCCGATATCGGCTCCGACGGAGCCAGAGCCACCGGAGGAGGCTTGGACACCGTAGCCTGAACCTTCGGTGGCTTAAGAGGTTTTCCTGACTTAGGAGGAGAACCTTCAGGTTTAAGTAAACCTCGGAGGATTAATTTGTTCCTCCTTTCCTGCAGGACTCTCTGGCTAAAAGCATGACACAACGCACAGGAGTCCTGCAGGTGCAAAGGCCCCAGGCAATAAACACAAGAAGTGTGACCATCTGTCAGAGACATTTTCTGACAGCACTGGTCACACTTCTTGAAGCCTGAGACCTTGCCTTCTTTTGACATACTAGAAGGGAGAAACACAAACAGTCCCAACAAACACACCAATTAATCCCTTACACAAACACACAGGAAGGGAATAACTAAAGGGGAACTAGGCCTGACTAAAAAACTTTAAACTAAAATTTATAAAAAGTTTGAAAGGAAGGGAATAGGGTGGGCTGTAACTAAGTACAGACTAAACTAACACTAAAGAGAAAAAATAAACCCCTAACTACACTTTTTCTTATTTTACTAAGAAAAAACTTACCTCAGCTGGCAAAGGAGACCTCTTTCGCTAAGCGGCAAACGAGATCTGAGGTAGTTCCGCCTTGCATCATGGGATATAGGGTTGCCTCGAGCTGGTAAAAGGAGTTCTCGAGCTAAGCAAGTGCCGAGTCGGAGCCGAGGATCGGCTCCGAACCCATACAGCAAGAATGAAGGCGAGATTGACAACTTAACATCAATGTTATTATGGGTAAAACTTTGGTTGAATTACTGAAAGAGTTTGAGCACAAACTGTTTAAACTGAAGAGAACCCAGCTTGAAAACAGCTATTTAACTAGGAATATTGAGCTGGGGATGGTACCGAAAGGACTGAGAGTGTGGAGATAACCGAATGGGGTCGATGGCAATAAACCTATGTTGGATGAATTACATGATCTTTTTAACAAGACTGGGTTAGACATTATGAATATAATGGTCAAATATAATAATATTAAGATTGAAGCATTTGTTGCTGATTTAGAGTCTATCAATGAAAGCATTGTTCAAGATTTATTGTTCGATCGCTACTACACTAATTATACTAATATTATTAAGGACATTGACAATAGTTGTGTTTGAATATTTAATAAGAAATCACAAAAAATTAAGAGGGATATGAAGATTTACGAAGCTGGTAACGTTTACCCCAAATCTAAGAGGGATTCACGTCGACATTCTATTCGAGGAGGAACATCCAATCGTCCGAAGGAAGCTTGTGGCATCATGATGTCAGAGGTTAATCCAGAAGTTAGTTGTGGCTCCGAGGACGAACACCCTTTAGAGGATGGTTTAAGGCGTTCGAAGAGGATTCGGAACAGGGAACCATCCTCCAACGACGAGAACGACGTGGGACGTTTGGGGACACGACCCAAAGTTGGGCACCAGGGGTTCAACGCTCAGCAAGGGGCTTGGAAGCCACGCAGCTAAATTTTTCCCTTTGTTATCTGGGTATAACATCACTAGGCGGCGGGGACGAGTGCAGTTTACATGTGTTAGCCAGAGATAACAGCATTTTTCATGGTGCATTTTATTTAACGCCAAATTCACCATTCGTAGTTGTCAATAACTATTGTCGCCCAGACTGTCAGTTTGAAATTTCGGATTGTGGAAAGTGTGAGGTGAGTGGGGGAGCCATTTCAGCAGTTGACATCACTAGGGATGTGGTTGCTGGACATGCGCGGCATGAAGGTACTCTGAATGCTTGTGGGTTCAGTCCAAAGTGTATTTTTGCACATCCGAAATGTGCTTTGACAAGTTGTGACATCATTAACAATCTAAGTTTAGAGTCCGATGCATGTGTGGGATCACATAACGGACACCCAAGACATTGATGAATCTTCGTCATTTTCTAAGTGTTTAGGTGATGACAAAATTCAACTGAATGACTCTTTACTTAATTTAAGTACTTATGATTTTGTCATTGACGACAATTGTGTTACTATTAATGACAATATTGAGTTAAATCAGCAACATGGCCCCCTTATGGGGTTGTCTTCCCTCACTGACTCTATACTAAAGTTATCAAATGAGTTAGATGTGAATAACCAAAGTATTCCTTCTAATGTTTCACTCAATTGTTCCTTGGATGACCTATTTGGTTGTGCAATGACAGAAGTTAATGTTAACACTTCCAATTATTTAAATTTTAATGCTAGTGTTGTTGATAATATTCATTTGGCAGACTTTGATTCTAATGAGCCAACGGATGGGCTTTTGTGTAATCCCATTATTTTGGTAAATGATACACATGATTTTAAGCTATATAATTATTCAAGTGCTAATTTTAGTACGGAACATGTTAATCTTTTTTCTAAGGGTTTTAATTTTGTCCCATGTAGGAAAGGTAATTTAGTTGAAACTCTTATTGATTTAAAACTATTCACAAGGAAAATGAACTTACAGATATTTTTTGATAAAGCTAACCACTGTGACAACACTCAAAACACTAGGGATATTTCTAAACCTAGTGTATTTAACCCACCCCTGAATCCCATGATAGCATTGTTTGACAGACTGTGTGAATTTGAAATTAGGGAACACTTTAAACAGTCCACGAGGGACATTCATTGGAATCTGACTAAAAATGAGCAGGATGTATTGCAAGATATTTACAGTACTGACAATATTAGAATAATGAAGCCAGATAAAGAACTTGAGTTGTGATTATTGATAATAGCGACTACATTTGCATTATGATGTCATTGTTGATGGAGGACAACTATGTGGAAACTAGTATTAATGAAATCAATATCGCATATAGGAAAATAGATTTATTATTGGAAGACATGTTATTTCAGGGTGAGCTGAATGAAGTTGAATTTGAGTATATGATTAACTCTCACCCTGTGGTTAGTGGCATTTTTGGAATTCCCAAAATTCATAAAGGATTGGATAATGTGCCTTTTAGACCCATAGTTGGCAAAGCAGTAAAGCATGTTTTATTAGTCAATATTTGGACCACCACATGAAATTGGGAATTACCAAGTTTCCCTACATCACAAAGGATTCATGGCATTTTTTGAAAAGGATTAATGATTTTGGCATTAGTGACAATACATGCTTCTTAACCATTGATGTATGTAACTTGTTTTCGGTTATACCCCATGATACGGGTTTAAGTTGGCTAGAAAAACAATTACATGCAACTGGAGTGTATGAACAGGAACAAATTAATGTTATGGTTAAGTTGATGGAAATAGTCTTTCAAAATAATTTTTTATTTTTTTGAGGGACATTACTTCAAACAGCAAACTGGGGTAGCCATGGGGGCAGCTTGCTTGATTTATGCAAATTACATCATGGCCTTTTGGGAAGAGCATTATTTATTTTATAGTGAGTTTTACAAGTATGTCAAATTTTATTCACGCTTTTTGGATGATATATTTATCATTTGGGAAGGTGATACTGTGGTTTTGGAAGCATTTTTACATTATATAAATAATACTGTTTGGTTTTCGAATTTCACCCATGAGTTCAGCACACAGTCAATCACTTATTTGGATGTTAGACTAACTATTGATAGAGATAGTGGGTTAATTAAGTCTAATATATTTCAGAAACCAACATTTTCTAATTATTACCTACAGTTTGACAGTTGGCATCCTAAACATCAGAAAAGGGCTATTATTAAGGGACAAATGGTCAGAGCGGCCCGAATGGTTAGTGATTTCAATGAATTTGTGGAAGAACTAAATTTTATGATCTCTCTATTTTTGAACAGAGGATATCCTGAGAGTTTATGTAAGGATGTTTTTAAGGAAATCAGAGGTAAAAGGGAGGCAGGTTTTTATCAACCTATAATAGGTGCAGGGGGACCTGTTTATCAAAAACCTGAATCAACTAACAGGTCACAGTTTTTGACCGTTAAGCCATTATTGTTTGTTTCAACATACAATGGGGACTCTGACATGATTAAGAAAATAGTTAATAAAGTTTGCGGTTTCCTACAGATGGACCATGAATTTAAGTCACACTTTTACAATAACCCTACGTTCATTTATCGTAAGGATTTTTCGTTTAAGGATATGTTTGAACGTTGTTCAATGTCTAGTAGGTTCTTCAGTAATAGGCCTTCTGGCACGTTTAAATGTGGTAGGTGTAAGGTCTGTTCTTGTATTTTAACAACCGGTAAGAGTTTCAACATCAATCATTGTTTTGTTTCAGTCACAGGTCACTTTGACTGTCATACTAATAATGTGGTATATCTTGCCAAGTGTCAGGACTGTGAAGCATTTTACGTAGGAAAAACTAGTAGATGTTTTAAGGATAGGGTAAGGGAACATCTTTTGGATATGAAACATCTCAAAACTACTAATGCCCTAGCTAGACATTTAATTGACAACATTGGTCACTCTTTTAAGTTTTGTGTTTTACAGCAGGTTAAGATTGACCTCCAAGGTAGGATTACAGATGCTCACTTGGATGTTAGTAAATTAAGGTGGCAGCTGAGATTAAATGCACACAATTATCCTGGTATCAACGAGTTTAGTTCTATTAAGCCCTATCTTAAATTGAAGCATATTTTAGGCTAGTGCAAACATTATTATGGTTTTAGTATTTCGTATTTTTTATTTATTTCTTACTTAAACATTTTTATTTATATACATACATCTCTACATACACATTTTTATATACATTTTTCACTAATATAATATTTTATGTTACAATATATTTATCATTGTTATAGTTGTATAGATTTTTAGCAACAATTATTTATATATTCTACTTATATATATTTATATTCATATATTTATATTTTTATTTAGTTTAGTAGGCAGTATTAAACAGAATGTTCAAAAGTTGTTTGCATTCTATGTATCTATTGTAGGTATTTTATAGTATGCAGTGACAATGTGTATACCTTTAAATTTGATTAATTTTGTTTAATTGGATTGATGGGCGTTGTATATATATACAATTGTGACTTCAGTATTCAGAAGTCGTCCTATGTGGACGAAACCTAGGTAAACCTTCGTCTGTGTTTCGTTAATAAACCTGTGTTGACCTGGATTCGTTTTCCTTTTTCTTCATTTTTGGCTCAAGGACAGAACCCACATGGTTAGAATAGCTGGAGCCATGTCAGACTCCAAACCAGTTACAAGTGGCGTCCCACAAGGCTCAGTCTTGGGACCTCTCTTGTTCGGTATATATTTCTCGGAGGTACAGGCCAACATGGAAGGACTGTGGCTGACCAAGTTCGCAGATGACTTCAAACTGGGCGCCATAATAGACTCTCCAGCCGACACAAGCATCCTCCAAAAGGGCCTCATAGAAACAGGCAACTGGTGCCAGAGCCATGGCCTCAAGCTAAACGCCAAAAAGTGTATAGTCATCCCCTTTGGCAAAAACAAAGTGCCCACAAATTACCACATAGGTGGTAATCCATTAAGTACAGAAGAAGTAATTAGGGACCTGGGGACCCAAGTTGTTAGCAATCTCTCATTTGACAACCACGTGGCCAAAGTGGTTAGAAAACATTTTATATAGCCCACCTAATCATGAAGGATTCACATCTAGATCAGGGGAGGTCATCGTGCCTCTTTACTCATCCCTCATCAGGCCCATAATTGAGTACAATGCCCCTTTTGGGATGTACCTTACCAGACACCTGCAGCAACTGGAAAGACCCCAAAAGTACCTCACCAAGAGGATCAAGGGGCTCAAACAGATGCTGTATGCTGCCCGGTTAAAGAAACTCCAGCTCTACTCAGTGGCATACCGCCTGCTCAGAGGCAATCTGTGCCTGACGTATAAAGCCATGTCCAACCCGGAATTAATGGACATGCTGCACCTCAGAAAATCCAAATCCCATCGAACTACGCGCTCGAGGGACTTAAACCTCAGCAATGGAATAAATAGGACATGCTGGAGGGACAGATTCATAACTCAGAGGCTCCCTTCACTCTGGAATAAAATCCCAGTCCAGGTTAGGCAGAGTCCCTCATTGACTCTCTTCAAGAGGAATCTTGATGAGTGGATGGGAGATTGTAGGTTTACCCCGGGTATCACTTCTGTGTCACTGTTAGACAGAGGCACAGTATACTAACCTCGAAAAAGGGCATAGCAAAATTAATTTAAAATGGGTGGCGAAAGCCATACACACTCTGGCTAGGCTTATAAATGCCCTAGGGCAGATAGCCTAGTATGAAACTATGAACCTATGAAGAGGCTGGTTGGAAAGGTGACATTGTCAGAGCTTGTAGAACTAATAATAAATCCCATGGCTGAATAGGTTCCCTAAAAGGTGGCTTCAGATGATTCACACCTTTTATGAAGGTCTTGCACAATTTATGGGACGTAAGAGAGAATCTTGGACACCCTCATGAAAATTAGAAATTGCAGCCAAATGAACTCTAATGGTAGAGGCCGACAGACCCAATTGAAAAAGGTCGGCCAGATAGTCTAGTATTATCGACAATGGTGCTGAAAAGGGGTCTACTTGTTTATCTTTCAGCCAACAGGTAAATCTTTTCCACTTGCTCAGATAAGTAATTCTAGTGGAAGACTTATGAGAAGCAATGAGAATATCACATACTGGTAAAGAAAGATCATTCTGCATGGCAATCAAGGGAATTGGAATAGCCAAGCCGTGAGCTTCAGGCTGTTCAAGTTGGAATGAATCATGTTCTGTGGATGTGAAATCAACTCAGGGGTTGGATGGAGAATCCATGGTCAATCCAGTAGGCGAGGCCAAAGGAAGGGGAACCAAATCTGTCAAGGCCAATATGGTGCTATGAAGATCGCCTTGCTCTTCAACTGATGGACTTTCTTCAGAAAATGGGGAATTAAGGGAAAGGGTGGAAATGTGTAAAGAAGACCCGAGGACCAATCGTGGACTAGAGCGTCCCTGGGTGACTGTCCCGGAGGGGGAATCAGGGCGAAGTAGTTGCTGCATTTGTAGTTGGTCGGGGATGCAAAGAGGTCGTAGCAAGGACGGTCCCAGCAGTGGAAGATCTCCACCGCTATCAAGGGATTCAGGGACCACTCGTGAGGTTGAAGAATGCACCTGCTGAGTCTGTCTGCTATCACGTGTGAACACCAGGGAATGTGCGTTGCTAGAAGAAAACGGTTGGTAGCCATCGCCCATTGCTATATCCTCATGGCCACTCGACAAAGGGGGTAAGATTTGGCTCCACCTTGCTTGCAGATGTACCAAACCACCACCATGTTGTCTGACTGAATCGCAATTGTCCCAGACGGCAGCAGGGGATGGAATGCTTGCAATGCCAGAAGCACCGCCCTCAGCTCTAGAACATTTATATGCAGATGGGCCTCCAGTTCGGACCAAGTGCCTTGGACTGTCTGTCCCTAACATAGCCCCCCCCCCACCCCATCAGGGAGGCGTCCGTGGTCTCTGTGGCCTTGGGTTGCTGGGGGAGAAGGTGCAAGACCATTGTGAGAGATTGTGTGTCATCCACCAATTTACATCCTGTTTGCACCTGTGGGTTACTCGAATCATGGCTGAAAGAGGATGCTGAAAAGGATACCATTGGGTGAGCAGTAGCTATTGTAGAAGCCTCATGTGAAACCTGGCCAGGGGAACAATGGTGATGGAGGCTGCCATGGAACAGAACAGCTGTAGAACCAAGTGAGCCGTGGATTTTTCCCTTGAAAGGATTGGAATTAGTTGTTGCTTTATCCTTAGAATTCTGTGCTCTGGAATAGCAGCTCTGCATTTCTTTGTGTCCAAGATAACCCCTATGAATTCTATCAACTGAGATGGGAGTGAGATTGGACTTTTGCCAGTTTATGGTTATGCCTACCCTTTGAGCAGCGAGGAGAGAGTATGCCAGGGCTTTTTCCAGTAGATGTCTGGTGGCGGCAGAACTGAGCCAGTCGTCTAGATATGGAAACACCTGGAATCCTTGAAGTCGCAAATGAGCTGTGAAAACTGGCATGCACTTTGTGAACACTCTGGGGGCTGTAGAGAGTCCAAAGGGCAGTACTCTGAACTGGTAGTGACTGGTTCCCGTACGGACGCGCAGAAATCTTCTTGATGGCCTGTCTACTTTTATGTGGTAGTACGCATCTTGAAGATCTATCGAGCACATCCAATCATCTTTTTCCAAAAGCGGGAGGATAGACTGTATTGTGGCCATCCGTAATTTTTGTAATCTCACAAATTTGTTCAATACACTGAGATCCAAAATTGGTCTCCAGTCTCCAGTTTTCTTTGGCACCAAAAATAGTCTTGAGTAGAATCCGGATCCTATCTGGTCTGGAGGGACTATTTGGATGACTCTCTTTCTTAGCAGCTTTTCTATCTCTAGTGCTGCTTCTTCCCTTTAACTGACTGGTACGTCGGGAAGGTTTTTTGAAGGGGCAGGACAAAGATCGAAGGGGATATGATAACCTCTGGTTAAAATAATCCTTTGTACCCAAGAATCGGTGGTGATGGTTAGCCAGGCAGAAGGATACAAGGAGAAACGTCTCCCAACCACCTCCAGAGGAAAGGAGTTGGCCCGCTCTTCAGGAGCGCTGGTAAGATTGACCAGGGAAAGAATCCCTGGAACCCTGGTTATGCGGACCCCCTCTGCCCCGAAAGGAGCGTCTTCCCTGTAAATTTCCCCCTCTGCCTCTGAGGGAGAACTCGGCCTGTGTGTCACGGAAAGGACCCTGAGATTTCTTGAACCATATCTTCCCACTCTTTTGGTTTCGGGAGAAAGCACATTGAGGGGAAGAATAACGGACACCTATGACAGAAAGGGTCTTACCGTACTGTTCACATCTGGCCAGTGTGCTTTCAACTTTGGGCCCAAACAACAAGGAGGCCTCAATGGGAGCATTAAGAAAGGAAGCCTTAAAGTGTTCTGCGAAATTGCACAAGCGCATCCAGGCATGTCATCTCAAGACCGCAGCTGAACTCGCTGCTCCTTCTGATGCATGAGATATCAGTCGCATAGAGGAGTTAGATACAGACTCAATGGTGGCCAGCTGAGAGGCCACTTTGTCATGGACCTCATCAGACAAGGCACCAGCCATGGTTTCAGACAGCTCAGAAATCAGATCCCTTTGAAGCCTGGTAAAATGTGCCATATAATTCAGGGACCTGATAGTAAAGGTCGCTGAAGCAAAGGTGCACTTCCCTATCCTGTCCAGGGCCCAGGACTCTGTTAGGCGGATGGACAGTCTGGCTTTCTTCTTCTGCCAGATCGTTTTTTGTTGCGGCCGCCACCATCAAAGCATCCACAGGAAGACCTTTGGACCAATGTGGATCCGAAGCAGGAGGGGACAAAATCTTATCTGGCCTCCGGGGAATAGCTTTGACGGTATAAGGAGCTTTCCAAGCACGCTGCATGATGAGTCGGACAAGTTCATCGGCAGGTGGAGTAACCTAGGAGGTAGGGGGCTGGGCGCGAAAGGCCTGCAGGAAAACAGATTCCTCAGAGGTCGGATTAGAGGACTGCCAGTCACCTCTCTGTTTCAGGATTTCGAGGATATCACCAAAGGATACCTCAGAGGGTGACCGAGGGGATCCTTCCCCCCTCACTGAAATCTGCGTCTTCGGTGAGGGACTCCTCTGTGGAGTCCATGTGCTTCCTCTTGCACAAACTTTTCTGGTGGACCTCCTCAGTGGGAGAAGCTGGAGAAGACAGCGGAAAAGGGGATTCCTGTGGGAATATGTCCTGAGGCCCTTGCTCCCGGTGTCCGCTAGATGCGACTTGTGAAACCAGTGTACCAGAGTAGGGTGGAGGTATAGACAGTCCAGTATCGCCAGCAACAGCGAAAGTCTTCTCCATCAGTTGAAAGGCTGGTCCACCCGAAGAGGAGTGCATGTCTAGGACAGGGGTCACCCCTCCCCTAAGTGGCTCAGCCTGCCGACCCGGAGTCCCTGGATGGCTGTGGAGCAGCAAACTATGCATGTCACAACTGACATCCTGGGTCATAGCAAAACTTTCCTGCCATGAAGGCAACTGTGATTCTATAGTGAGATCCATAAAGGGGACCGCAGAAGGTGAAGACTGTACTATATCCATGGACTTCAAAGGCAATGAAGGAGGAGAATAAGAAGGGGTCTTTGGAGACGGGTGATCACCTCCCAAGGAAGGATAGTTCTTGAGGGGTGGGATACCTTTGGCCAAGAGCACCTGATCCACAAAATGCAACACATCATGTTCGGAAAGGCTTCTAGTGGACCTCATGGAGACTGAGGGAGAAACAGGCCTGTCAACAGAAGAGGCAAACGCGGTGCCCATCTCATCTGTCCGCACCGAGGACAACGGTGCCGAGAGAGACTGGACTACTGTTGTCTGCACCGAAGAAGTCATCGGTGTCGAGGTCATGGTCTGCACCGACACAAGGATCGGTGCCGAAGTGGTTGTTGGTGCCGAAGCTGGAATCTACAAAACTGGAGTCAACAATGAAGGCGTCGGTTCTGAAGAAGATCTCTGAGCCGATGTGGTCAAGGTCTGCGCCAACTGAACGGTCGGTGTCAATACAGTGGTAATAGTCTGAACCGAGGAGCCCCTCGGTGCCGATATAGAAAAGGCTGCAGGAGAAGACGGAGCCGAGATCACTAATGGAGCCGTAGGCCTCGGTGCCAAAGGTCTAGGCACCGAAAGCACTGGGGCTGACTGAGTGAGCTCTGGAGCCGAAACTTTAGCCTTTTTAGATTTTGGTTGGCGGGAGTCCCCAGCCGGGGACGAAGGCAAAGATTTAGCCTTAGTAGGAACATCCAAGATTTTCTTGTGGGCTCTAAGAGGGGTTGAGGCCTCCGACCCAGAAATAGCCGCTGAAAAGGGAGATTTAAGAAGTCCCTTCAGTAACAGCTTGTTTTTCCTTTCCAACAAGGTTCTATTCGAAAAGTTCTCACAAATAGTACAGGGTGGGTCAACAGACAAATGAGAAGCTCCCAAATAATAAACACACAGAATGTGCATCAGAAGTAGGTAGTTTGTGTCCACAATCAGAACACTGCTTAAAACCCGGACTACCTTTCTTATCTGCCATGACAGCAAATTCATTAATAGAAAAGGTAAAAGCAATGGTACAAGAGAGTACCCAAAGGTATGAGAAAAAAGGGGAAGGATTACCAATGATGGTAAAGAGAGAATACCTTGCGGTAAAAGTGGTAAAGAAAGAAGCAGAAAAACCTGAAGAAATTATATACACTAGATGCGATAGGGTAAGAGACAATGAAATATAAACTTTTCTGACAGAAAAGTAATCTGAAAAACTATTAAACAACAAATGACTGTACTTAGCTCAAGAAAAGTAGCTTGACACGACCGAATGGCAACGCGGCAAATGAAATCTGAGGTAATAGGGAGAGGACGATTGTGGGTAAGAGTTTTTGCTCAAGAGTTTGAAGCTGACGCGAGCTTGGAAAATGGCTGGCTTGGTTCCGAGGTCGGAACCGATACCCATGCATAAGGAATGAATGAAGATTAACAATATCAGACCAATCCTTCCTTCTTGCTCCCACCTTTGCAGTTGCTATTTCACTTGCGGCCTAAACAAAGATGGACCATTATAAGGGACATTAGTTAAAGCCACCTTTAAACTATCTATAAATTTGCACTGCCTAAGCCACACGTAATATTAAATGGTAAAGTCTGACTCAGTCTCAAGGACTACCCCATCTACAGCCTTATGCAGCATATCATGGAGTCTGCTGATATTAGTAAAGGCTGCCAACTAGGATTATAACTCGCTGAGACGGTTCCCATGCATCAGCTTTTCTCACCATCGACAGGATTCTCTCTGCCTCTCTCTACCAAGTTGCACTGAAAATGGGTCATATGTAGCAGGTATACAGAGGGAATATGATGTATGTGAGCACTTACCAAAACTGTCTATCCACAGAGACTCCTTACTAAAGGGTAGACAATTATGCTCTCTTCTAATGGCTCCTTTGTTAGGGGAGCAGCTAGGATAATGGTGTCAGCTAGGGCAACTTTACTCCAGTGCTCATGCCTCCTTGGGAGCTCAGGGAATCTTGTTCAGTCTTAGGGACAGGTGCTATACATCTGTTTTTTGTTTGTTTTTTTGCCATGCCCTCTGCACAACCACCACTATGCAGTCTGAAGGAAAGCTACACTACTGACAAGCACAGTGCAGCAGAAAGCCTCTTGAAATCTATTTTTCAGGTGAGAGCAGGTCAGTTAGCCAAAACCTCTTCCACCCCTTAACTCTAAATTTTCTCAAATCTGGAATTGTCAGGGGGCAGGGCTGGCCTTAGCAACTGCAGGGCCCAATCAGGGACATATTTAGGGTCTCCCAAGTCACTCCAACCACATCATCACCCACCCCCCTTCTCCTAACCTATGCCATATGTTTCTCCAACCACCTTACCCTGCCCCTCCCCTACAGTCAGCTGAACTATATTAGATAAGGCATCACAACTGTATATTTTTTATCCTATTTTTGAAAGTTAACTCTTTTTTTTTTTTTTTTTTTTTTTTGCTATTCAGAAGCATCTAATATGTGCCCAGCAATACTGTGTGCTCACACATTGGTTGATTACGTTGGTTTGGACATGTGCTGAGGAGGGATGATGGGTATATTGGAAAAAAGATTCTAAGGATGAAGCTGCCAGGTAACAGGAAAACAGGAAGGCCTAAGATAAGGTTTATGGATGTGGTGAGAGAGGACATGCAGGTGGTTGGTGTGACAGAGCAAGATGCAGAGGACAGGAAGAAATGAAAGCATGATCCGCTGTGGCGACCCCTAACGGGAGCAGCCTAAAGAAGAAGAAGTATTGTGTGCTCACAGATAAAATGTGGTGATATTATTTTGCACACATAGAGAGTTGACAACCTACACAGAATATGCATACTATCTTTCTGAAACAGTATGCTTCTACACCCTCTTGTGGGCAAACCCGTCAACCACAGGAAACAAGGACAAAATTAAAAAATGATGGGTACAAAAGGTCCAAAATCAGGTACAGATCTGAAATGTCCACACATTTAAAATTTTGCTAGAATAACAGGTTTTGCATTAGCATGCATTTCCTGAAAGATATGAAATCTGAAACTCAAATGTCTGTCATTACTTAGTAACTGCAACCCTCAACAATCTTCCAGAAAAGCAGAAATCTTACAATAAACCGAACAAAAATATCAGGCAAAAAAAACTGGGACAGTTGAGAGCTATACATATGGTAATTGTTATTAACATTTTCCCTTTCAGCTGTTTTGGTCCACCTCCCATACTTCTCAACTTGTTTGCTCAAGACATCTAGATGAAGCCAAAAATAAAGTGGACAGAGGTCCAAAATCAGGGACAATTTTCAAATATTACTCTAATTCACATATTAAAGCAAAACAACATGTACAGCATCGACATGCATTTTCTATAGAATAAAAAGTATGAAATTCTAACATCTAGCATTATTGACTGATGGTAACCTTCGGTGATTTACTAGAAAAACAAAAATTTTAAAAGGGAGAGGGCAAAGATAAGAGGCAAAAATCAAAGATACTCAGCAAAACTATCAACAACTGAGCAGTGTGTTGTCTCCACACCTCCCCCATGAGTAATGTTTCAATCGCTCACCTTTCAGCTTTCTACCTGTTCTTGTCAATTGCTGGAAAATTCGGAAGTGCAACGGTTTCCCAATTAAGGAAGGCATACAATAAGGAATTAATAATTTTGTTTAGATTAACAGATTTACCTTGCATTATAACAAATGGGTTTTGGGGTTATGTCTCTCTTCCCCCTGTGAACTCCAAAACAGGCAATGCATTTTTCTCCCAAGTTGCTCTTCAGTTCTGTTCATTTCTCATATTTAAACTGTAAACACCATATGCTTCCTTTCCGAATCTTTGCCTTTCTACATTGCTAAACTATGTGCACTGCACACTTTCATTCTGTAGTCTCACACCTGCTCTCTTGCCTCACAGGCTGCAATCTGCCATTCTTCTGTATGGGGGGGGTGGGGGTGGAGGTGGAGGGAGTAGAGGCAATTCCTTTTGCACTTCCTCTTTCTAGGAACACTCAGGGATGGCCCATCTGACTGTAAAGAAGAGGAATAGAATCAGATACCTCCATTCTATTGCTGGGGTAACCTGCTGCCCTCTAGTGTAAAGATGATTGGGCCAAGGCATAAGAATGAGGTTAAGTACATGGCCGGAGCAAATGTTAGAGTGTTGATATCACTCCAGACAGCTGCTTTGGTGTCCTCTCCAAAGTCTCAGTCATTGGCATCGAAGGCCCCAACAATGAAGATACTTGTTTTTATTTAAACAACATTTCAGATTCAGGCAAGTACTATTTCAATATGATCAGGTCTTGGCAATTAAGCTGTTTTCACAGCACACTGATTGCTCTTGTACCAAAAACTCGCACTCATAAAGTGAGTGACAGTGACAACAGCCCCAATGGCATTGAAGTTCAGGCCAGTACCAGCTCACTGGCATCAAATTTCTGTCCCCTACTAACCCCAGTACCACGAAACGCAGTACCGGGCATGGAAGGGTCTATTGGCACCAAAGACAAGGTTTGGCTCAGGGCATATGTCAACACTAAAAACAAGCTCACTACATCAGATAAACAAGATGCTGAGAAGGGTCCAAGGAAAGAGCAAAAGAAGATGGAGGGAACCTTTTCTTGCCACCCTAGAAACAAAGGAGGGGGGAGGATGCCTAACTCAGTTTGTGCCTTGACTCATCTTCTTGTCCAAGTCTACATGCAAGGAGGAACTGCAGAAGAGACCTAAAAGAATGCATGCACACTGCTGTGGAGTCCAAATACCTAGAAAGCTTATTTTCAGGGGAGAAACTACTGATACTTCCTATTAGGCTGGTCCTCAACTGTGCAGCACTATTATTTTTCTCAAACAACAACTTTTGAGGAAGAAATAACTATCCTGGGGACTTTTGTTGCAAGGAAGGAAGTTTCTGCATCTCTAGCAAAAACTGATTCATTAGTCTTCCTTTTCTCTTTGTTGCCCTTTGATACAGAATTGGAATGACTAGGCAACATTCCTTAAATTTTTGCTTAGTTATCCTTTTCTGCAAAGTTACGGGAACCAAATTTTTCACAAATATCACAATCACCTTCCAAGTGTTCCACCTCCAGACTCACCACCCATAATGCTTGGGTGTCTTTTGGGGGAATTTTATGCCCCCATTTTGGACATTTTCTTAATTCTGAAGCTTTTATTTATCAATTTCTAAACCAACATCAGAAATTATCCCTAACCAAAGAGGACTATACCACAACTTAGTGGATAATTACAGACATAAAATAATAAGAAAATCTCACAGATAAAATGGTGAGCAGATGGGAGGGGAGGAGAAAAGGCAGGACACGACAGAAGTCACAAAATCAAAGGCATTTGGAAAGTTGCAGAAAAAAACTACCACAATCACTGAAAACAACTCTTGATGCTTACAGGAATGTAACTAATGAGATCTGGAGAGAAGGGGAGGTGTAGAACATTATGGCAGCTTTTGAAGCTATAAAAGACTTAAGGGTGTTAACTAAACGCTGCCTGTGGCATTCGAGCTCTGCTGCTGAAGTAAGTGAACCAGATCACATAAGATTACCTGCCAGTTGTGATTAAGACAATGCTCCTAATAAAGTTACTAATAATTCTGATAACGGAGTCAGATTACCTTATCACAACTGACAGGTAAGATTCAAAGCAAAGTTGCTAATAATTCTGATAATGGGAGTCAGACTACCTTATCACAACTAGGGGGGGTAAGGTTCCTAGCAAACTTGCCAATAATTCTGATAAATTTGAACAAGCTGATAAAGCTGATAGCAATCCTGTTTTACTTGGAACTATGTCTACTCACACAGCTGCTTAAAAGGGTACAAATGCACTGCAGGCCACAGATAAATGAGCTAGCCCCCAGGCACACCACAAAGATGATATGGGTGTTCTGGGACAGGCTACTGTGGCCACAATAGATGCACTTCTGGAACCCCTTTTGCATGGGATAGAACAGAAGGAAAGAAATAATAAAGGACCAAAAAAAAAACAAAAAACAAAAAAAAAAAAGAAAACAGATGCTATCAACTTTAAAACTGACAGGTAAGATTCAAAGCAAAGTTGCTAATAATTCTGATAATGGGAGTCAGACTACCTTATCCCAACTGGGGGGGGGGGGTTAAGGTTCCTAGCAAAGTTGCCAATAATTCTGATAAATTTGAACAAGCTGATAAAGCTGATAGCAATCCTGTTTTACTTGGAACTATGTCTACTCACACAGCTGCTTAAAAGGGTACAAATGCACTGCAGGCCACAGATAAATGAGCTAGCCCCCAGGCACACCACAAAGATATCATGGGTGTTCTGGGACAGGATACTGTGGCCACAATGGATGCACTTCTGGAACCCCTTTTGCATGGGATAGAACAGAAGGAAAGAAATAATAAAGGACCTAAAAAAAAAAAAAAACAGATGCTATCAACTTTAAAACTGTAAAACATTTAAATATTTCTATAGTTAACTATAATGTAGAAGATTCAATAACAGAAGGAATTTTTAAGATAAAAAGTAATATACAAAAATGACAAAAAACTGCTAGGTCCCCTGTCTAATGCTGCAATGGAACTGAGAAAGGGTTGAAAGATTAAAAATGGCTGCAATCAAGAAAAAAAAACATGGATCATCATAAATTTAGATAAATGAAAAATTATTAAGCACTTAACCAAAAAACCAGGCCGAAAGACCGAAAGTGACGAAGTGCAAATGCTCACATGAGAGAAAATGCTGCAAATCGAAAACATTATTGTGGGGAGCTGCGCCCCCCACACCTCCTGCTAAAATATATATTTATAAATAATAAATAATAATATATCATTTATACACTATAAATATAAACCTGACCCGCTAGACCTTAATAACAAAGAAACATAGGAGAGCTGCATAGGCGCTCTCCCTTGCCTACCAAAGTACGAACATAATGAGAAGGTTGAGGGAAGGAAGGAGGGACGTCTGATGACAAATGAAGTCCAACTACTCAGATGGAACATTATGGTGAGTACAAAACTTCTTTATCTGAAGTAGTTAACTTCATTTGATTATCAACCTGTGGGACAGAGTCCCCAGCTACCAAACACTCATGGAAGGATATTCTGGGGCACCGCAGAGCCAAAGGATGCTCTCCTTCTAGATAATATGTCCAGTTTGTAGTGAGAAATGAAAGTGTGAGATGAGGACCAGGTAGCCACCGAACAAATATCGTCCAAAGACACCATGAACCAAAAAGCCGCCGACGTAGCCATGGACCTAGTAGAATGGGCTTTGATTTGTCCTGGAGGTGACATGCCTCTGTCCTTGTAAACCTGAAGGATGTAAAAGGAAATCCATCTGGCAATGGTTACTTCAGAGATAGGTTTGCCCTGAAAAGGTGTAGAAAAAGGCAGAAATAGTTGGGCATAGCTGCGAAAGCCCTTAGTCCTATGTGAACAGAAACAAAGCTGCCTGTGTACATCTAACAAATGCAATTTATAGTCACCCCTGTTCTGAAAATTTGGGAAGATAACAGGTAAATGGATCATCTGATTGATATTAGTTTCAGAGACTACTTTAAGAAGAAAGGAAGGATTAGTACAAAGTGAAACCCTGTCCTTATGGAAAATCATATATGGAGGTTTAATAGATGATGCCTGGAGTTATGACACCCTCCTAGCCGAGGTGATAGCCACTAGAAAGGCTGTCTTCCAAGATAAAAATTTCAGATCCACAGAAGCGGTCGGCTCAAAAGGTGGAGCAACCAGAGCTTGAAAAACTAGGGTAAGATCCCAAGAAGGAGTAGAATCTTTAACTGGTGGTCTTAAAAGAAAGGCACCTTTAATAAAGGTTTTGCAAAGTCTGGAAGAAGCTAATGAAGCCATGTTCTCACCTATATGGAAATTGGAAATGGCAGCCAGTTGAACTTTTACTGTAGATGAGCTAGCACCCTGCTGGAAAATGTACGCCAAGAACTCAAGTACCACTAGGACAACAGCTGTGAAAGGATCCAAATCCCTTTGAGAAGCCCAGACAGAAAAACGCTTTCATTTGCTATGGTATAGTTTTCTGGTGGATGATTTATAAGCTGCCACCACAATAGTCTTGACCAGAGAAGACAGACTGGGAGTCCTAGCAATCAAGGGAACTAGAGCAGCCAAAAAGTGAACTTCAGACTGACCAGGTCTGGATAAGGGATCCTCGAGGGGTGCGAGATGAGAACTGGTACCAGATCCATGAAGGAACTATTATATGAGACCAAAAGAAGGGAAACCAGACTTAGAGGCCAGAATAGTAATGGGGGGGTAAGCATAGAGAAGACCAGGAGGCCAAGCATGGACCAGAGCGTCCCTGGGGTATTCCCCCTGTGGGGGGTTCAGAGCAAAGAACTCGCTGCACTTTGCGTTGGATGGAGATGCGAAGAGATTGCAGCAACGTCGACCTCACTTAAGGAAGATCTGCTCTGCTACAGAAGGATTCAGAGACCACTCGTGAGGAATCAGAACAGTCCTGCTCAGTTTGTCCGCCAGTATGTTGGATTGACCCGGAATGTGCATTGCTACCAGAAATCGTTTGGTGGAGATCGCCCATTCCCATACGCTCATGGCCTCGAGACAAAGGGGGTAAGATTTGGTTCCTCCCTGTTTGTTGATGTACCAGACAACGGACATGTCTGTCTGAATTGCAATGGTTCCCAGAGGAAGAAAAGCATGAAGGGTCTGCAACAACAAAAGGACCGCCCTCATCTCCAGAACACTGATATGCAAGTCGGTCTCGTTCGGGGACCACGTACCTTGGACTGTGGACTGTGGACTGCTCTACCTGAGCAATGTCCCTCCACCCTAGTTAGGAGGCATCTGTGGTCACAGTGGCTTGGGGAGGGGCTGGAATAAATGTTCGTCCCTCGACTAGTTCTGAGGAGCATAACCACCAGAGGAGGGACTTCCTGCCAGCATTGCTTATGTGAATCGGATGTGTCAACGGCAGAAATAACAGCAGCCATTGTACCGCTAGTGTCCACTGTAGCACCCACAAATGCAGACGGGCACAGGGAAGAAGAGGAATGGTAGCTGCCATGGAACCTAGGCTTCATAATACTGCCTCGGCTGAAGGAAGTTGAGACTGAAAAATCACAGACACATGGAGTCTTATACTTCAAACTCTCTCTGGAGTTTGAAAAACTTTGGTTTGCAACGTGTCTATCCTTGCTTCAATGTAGTCTAAAACCTGGACTGGATCTAGAAAAGACTTGGATGCATTTATTGTAATTCCCAGAAAGTGACAGATTCAGGAAATAGTCTTTGGCCTGACAAAGTAGATGCTTGGTGGAAGCAGCAAGGAGCCAATCATCCAGGTATGGAAAGACCTGTATTCCCTGCAGCCTCAGGTGAGCCGCTACTACTGCCATGACCTTGGTGAACACCCTGGGGGCTGTGGTAAGACTGAAGGGTAGGACTCAAAACTGATAATGATTGGCTCCTAGCCGAGAGCAGAGGAACCTCCTGGAGCATCTGTGTATCTTTATATGGTAGTATGCATCCTGGATATCTATGGAGCACATCCAATCATTCTCATGCAGGTAAGGCAGGATGGACTGTAATGTGACCGTCCGGAACTTTTCTTTAGCAACTGACGGGTTCAAGGTGGAAAGATCTAGAATAGGTCTTGGGTCCCCCTGCCTTTTTTGGCACCAAAAAGAACCTGAAGTAGATGCCCGATCTGGACTGATCTTGGGGGACGGACTGGATGACTCGTTTCCTTAGCAACTTGTCTATTTCGAGCGCTGCCACCTCCCTTTGCACAGGTGGAACGTCTGGGAGGTGATTCAGGGGAATGGGAGGAACCACAAAGGGGATGGTATAACCTCTGGATATGATGTGAAGCACCCAATGGTCTGTTGACACGGACTCCCATGCCGTCAGGTGCAGCGAAAGAGGACTCCCGACTGCTTCCACTGCAGAGCAGTCGGGCAACCCCTCAGGGGTACTGTGCGGGCCTGTCCGAGAACAGTTCTCGAGACTCAAAATTTCTCGGACCCCCTGCCTCTGGGCCGGCATCTGTCTGGACCCCCTCTGCCTCTGGGGAAAGAGGAGTCCTGAGTGTCCCAGGAATACTGAGACTTCCAAAACCACATCTTCTTTTGCCCCCACTGATTCTTAGAAAAGGATCTTTGAGGGTTTGAAAAGTGGATCCCGATGGCAGACAGTGTCTTCCCGTCCTTTTCACTCTGGACTAACGTCTCATGAACAGTCTTCCCAAATAAGGAAGAACCATCATGAGGGGCATTCTCTAAAGACGCCTTAAAGGGTTCTGTGAAATGACATAGGTTGAGCCAGGCGTGTCGCCTCATGGCAACACCGGACCTGGCTGCCCTTGCCGCTCCCTCGGTGGCATGCGAAATGAGACACATGGACATATTAGAAACCGCTTTGAGAGTGGCCATTCGTGCAGAGAATAAATGTTTATACTCCAGCAACATGGACTCCGGCACCAACAGAGAAAAACCCAACTCCTTGGATCAGACTCCCAGGCTTCGGCTCCGAACTAGTTGGGTCCAACTCACTCAAAGTAACGGCAGGCGAAGTACCCAGTACCATCGGCACCAGCCTCCTGACTCCAGGACCTCTCAGATCCATAAACTCCAATACCGGGGGTCGGATCGGAGAAGGAGTTAATGGGGTGAAAAAGGGAAGTGAGCTCCCCCCTCCAGAGGGAAAGGGGGCTGGCAAGACCCCCATCTGAATCTGGGTGCAAATAAACCTTTGCATCATTTTGTCCATGTCTGCCTAACTCAAGCTTCTGGTGGAGTGCGACAAGGCCACCGACACCGACCGGGAGAGTCAATGTACAGGAGCCCTAGAAAAAGGTCTAGGCTCCTCCTGCTCCAGTGAGAATCTGGGCAAGTGAAGCCAAGGAGTGCTAGGCCTGGACATCATTTGTTGCTTCTCAGGAGGACCCACTGTGATCCGACCAGTCTTAGGATCTATTCTTTCCTTTGTCTTTTTTTTTTCTTTTTGTTTTTCTTTTCTGTGCTGCCACCCACAGACCTCTGAGCAGGAGGTTGAATCCTGGCCTGAGAAGGAGGGGAAGAAAGTGTAACAGAAGAAGCGGCAGTCACAGCCATGACTGTAGCCGAAGCAGAGACAGCCGCCTCCATAGCAGGGAGAAGTCCCTTCAAGACTAATTTAGCCCTATGATCTTTCAGGTCCCTGGGGTTAAACCCCGCGCAAATAGTGCAGGCGGAAGAAAGATTCGGAACCCCCAAACAAACCACACACAGAATGTGGCCATCAGCTGGAGACAACTTGTGGCCACACACTGTGCAATTTCTAAATACCAGCTTCTGCTGATCAGCCATCACAAGGCCCTAACCTGCCCAACCACACACACTCACAGCCAAACTAACAATGAGGGGGGTAGGGTGGAGGAAGGCACTACACTGAGAAAAATAACTGAACTTTTTTTTTTTGTAAACGCGATGCAACAGCGAAAGGGGAGGCCAAGGGCACAGGAAACCTACCTGACACTACAAGAAAAGCACAAACACCCAAACACTGTCACTAAAACTATTCACCACGCCTGGAGCTTCGAGACCATGATGCTAGGCTAAGCCACAGCAAACAAGATCTGAGGGAAGGAAGGAGATGGAGGAGTATTATGGGTAAGGGGAGGAGCTTGGATCAGATGCTGGTGAAGCTGCCGTCTCGGATCTGAATACCCACAGGTTGATGATCAAATAAAGTCAACTACTTCAGATCAATATAGTAAATTTTTCAATAAATAGAAATGTAGCAAATTTAAACAACAGAGTCTAAATTAGACCTACTTTTTCAGTATCCAAACATTTTTAAAATTTGAATAAAATAAACTATGCCTCTACTGTCTGTAATACTTTCTAGGAATAAAGCTGGGAGAAAGAACTACTGTCAACCTATTTACAGAGGAATTATGTCTACCAATATGAGGGGAATGAAACTACAGAAACACTAGGAAAGGGAAGTTAGCAGCTAATAAACTGTAAGAATAACCTCACACTTTACTGCAGTGAAAAATTTCATCTACTTTCATTTTCATGTACCTATTTCAACGACAGCTCAGGTCTATATATCTACTGTTTTACCACAGCCAAAGAAAAAAATGAATTCATAAAATTATGCAACACATTTAAACAACTTACCTTCTCGTTCTGATCAGGTTGTTCTCCCACTGCAGAAAGAAAAAAGAAATCCCAAAATTAGAAGTTATGTCCTTACCATAACGTTCCATGTGGAGTGTTCATCTCGCCTTTGTTCTTACACCTGGGTTCGGAGCCGATCCTCGGCTCTGTGTCGGCCGCTTGCAAGCTCTGCATCGAGAAGAAGCTTGAGACCAACCTAACTCCCACAATCCCCCTCTGCCTTTACCTCAGATCTAGTTTGCAAGCAAACCAGAAGTCAGAGAGAGAAACATACTCATGCAAAAACTACATAACTGCAAGAACACTTATACCTATATATACATATGTACATACATATATACAAAACAACTGCGAATGCAGAAGCAGAATAAACCAGACCAGGCACCAAACTGTACGTTCTTCCTGAGGGTGGGAGGGTGGGAATGTAAGAACAAAGGTGAGATGAACACTCCACATGGAACGTTATGGTAAGGACATAACTTCTAAATGTGAGAGTGTTCGATCTCGCCGTTTGTTCTTACACCTGGGTAGCGTCCCTAGCTCCATGTTCCTGAGGAACTCACGGGAGAACGTTCTTGAGCACAGTGGAACCAAAGGTTGCCCTATCCCTAGAAACCTTGTCCACCTTGTAATGAGGAATGAATGTATGTGGTTTAGACCAAGTGGCAGCTGCACAAATAGTGTCTAATGGTAAACGAGCTGCATGAGCCAGGGATGTAGATACTGATCTTGTAGAGTGTCCTTTGGGTTTGAAAGGTAAGGTTTGTTCCGAAGTAGCATAAACAAATATAATGCAATCAGTTAGCCATTTGGAAAGGGTTTGTTTGGTAACTGCTACACCTTTCCTGCTGTCCGCAAAGGCTATAAAAAGTTGATCTGATTTCCTGTGATCCTTTGTTCTATCCAAATAAAATCTAAGTTGTCTATGAACATCCAACTTGTGTAACATATACTCTAACTTATTGGAGTGATTTTTGAAAAAGGTAGGGAGTTCAATGGATTGATTAATGTCATTAATAGAACAGACTTTGGGGAGAAAGGATGGATTAGTGCGAAGAGATACTCTGTCAGAGTGAAAAATCAGATAAGGGTGCTTAATAGAAAGAGCCTGAAGCTCTGACACCCGTCTAGCCGATGTAATGGCCACCAAAAAGAGGGTCTTCCACGACAAATACTTCAATGGACAAGAGGAAGCCGGTTCAAACGGAGGCAACATCAATTTAGACAATAAAAGGTTCAGATTCCAAGGAGATGTAGGAGTTCTAACTGGTGGTCTAATATGGAAAGATCCTTTTAAAAAGGCCTTACAAAGTCTGTGGGCCATAATAGGTGCCCCACATTCTTCCACATGAAAGTTGGAAATGGCAGCCAACTGCACTCTTAAAGTGGCAGGAGAAGCTCCTTGGTGGAACAACTCTGTTAAAAACTCCAAGATCTTGTTTAAGGGAGCCATAACAGGATCCAAATGCTGTGTATTTGCCCAAAAAACAAAGCGGTTCCATTTACTAGTGTAGGTCTTTGTAGTGGAAGCTTTATGAGAAGCCACTAGTATATTCTGAACTGCAGGTGAAAGATGATCAGACCTGGCTAAGTAGCGGAGCAGCCAAGCTGCTAGATGGAGCGAGGAGAGCGAGGGGTGGGGAGCCCCTGACGAGTGGGTCAGTAGATCTGGCTCCGGGTCCAGGATCCAGGGTCCCCGAATGCGGTGTGCCCGAAGAAAGGGAAACCAAATTTGACGAGGCCAGAATGGGGCAATGAGGATAATCGTCCTTTGCAGGTTGTTGGCTTTCTGCAGAAACTTCGCCATCAGGGGAAAGGGAGGAAAAGCGTACAGGAGACCCGGGGGCCAATCGTGAACCAGCGCGTCCCTGGGGACTTCCCCTGGAGGGTAATAGGGCAAAGTAGCTCCTGCATTTGGCGTTCATTGGAGACGCAAAAAGATCGCAGGACGGCTGGCCCCACTTGCGAAAAATCTTCTTCGCAACCGACTGTTTTAGGGACCACTCGTGAGGCAACAGGATTGCTCTGCTCAGCCTGTCAGCTATGACGTTGGATGACCCCGGGATGTGCGTTGCAATCAGAAAGCGACCCGTGGACTCCGCCCATTGCCAGATTCTCATGGCCTCTCTGCATAGCTGATAAGACTTGGTTCCCCCTTGTTTGTTTGTGTACCAGACTACGGACATGTTGTCCGTCTGAACTGCAATAGTCCCTAGAGGAAGAAGGGGAGCAAAGTGTTGCAACGCTAGAAACACTGCCCTCAACTCTAGGACATTGATGTGCAGATTGTACTCTAAATTGGTCCATTCACCTTGGACTGTCTGTCCCTGAAAGATGCCCCCCCACCCTATCAGGGAAGCGTCCGTGGTCACCGTAGCTGTCGTGGGTAGCACAAATGGTCTTCCGCCGGAAAGGTTGCAAGTCTGAAGCCACCAGTCTAGGTGTGATTTGCATGTATTTGTGATCAGAATTTCGTGTGTCAGAGGTAGCTGCTGGAACGACCATTGTGCAAACAGTAGCCATTGTAGAACTCTCATGTGCAGTCTTCCCAATGGTATCGCAATGAGAGAAGCTGCCATGAGACCCAAAACCTTCAGAACCAGTTTTGCTGGGGACTTTCTGGATGACAGAAGGAGAGAAATGTGGCTTTGTAGTGAGGCTATCCTTTCTGGAGGAAGTCTTAGAATTAAATGATGTATCCAATTCTGCTCCTATGAATGAGATATGCTGTGATGGCTGTAATGAAGATTTTTCGAAATTTACGGAAATTCCGAGATGAACACAAAGCTGTAGTGTGTAATCCCTGGCCTGAACTAGTTGACGCTGGGTGGTGGCAGAAAGGAGCCAGTCGTCCAGATACGGAAACACCTGGAATCCTAGGCGTCTCAGGTGAGACGCCACCACTGCCATGCATTTGGTGAAAACCCTGGGGGCTGAGGTCAGACCAAAGGGCAGGGCTCGAAACTGAAAGTGGCTGGCTCCCAGCCGGAAGTGCAAGTGATCCCTGGACGCCCTGGCCATTTTGATGTGGTAGTATGCGTCCTTCAGATCTATTGAGCACATCCAGTCGTCCTTCTGTAAAAATGGAAGGATCAATTGAAGCGTGACCATTCGGAACTTTTCTTTCTTGACGAAGGTATTGAGGTTGCTTAGGTCCAGAATCGGCCTCCAGTCCCCTGTCTTCTTTGGAACTAAAAAGAACCTTGAGTAAGTTCCGAATCCTCTTTGGTCCGCCGGGACTGGTTGGATGACTCTTTTTTCTAGCAGCTTTGAAATTTCTATAGCTGCAGGGTCTCGCAGATGGGGCGGTACATCTGGGAGTCTTCTCTTCGGAATTGGGGGCAATAGGAAGGGTATTCTGTAGCCTCTGGTAATAACGCTTTTTACCCAGTTGTCTGATGTAAGATTTTGCCAGGCCTGAGGGTATAAAGCTAAGCGACCCCCGACTGCCTCCAGAGCAGGACAGTCGGGCCTCCTCTCAGGAGTGCTGGAAAGGTTTTCCAGGGGGTGTATCCCTGTCACCTTGGTTTTGCGGACCCCCTCTGCCGCCAGGGCGGCATCTTCCACCTCTGCCTCCTCCTCTGCCTCTAGAGGGGGCATCACCCTGTGTGCCTGGGAAAGATCCTTGGGGTTTTCGAAACCACATTTTTCCACCACGTTGCCCTTTGGGGTACGGTCTGGATGGGGTGGAAAAACGGACTCCGACAGCAGACAGAGTCTTTCCCTCCTGCTCACACCGGGTAAGGGTCTCCTTTACTTTAGGGCCAAAGAGAGTGGCACCATCAAATGGGGCGCTAGTAAAGGAAGACATGAAGGCTTCCGCAAAAGAACATAAGCGCATCCGGGATTGTCTACGAAGAGCAATCGCTGAAGCTGCTGCCCTACTCGATCCTTCGGCTGCGTATGAGATCAGCCTCATGGACGAGTTTACAATGGATGTAAGGGTATTGAGATGTGCCGTAACTTTTTCTGAAATAGCAGCATATGTAGTACCCTGGAGGGTATCTCCCAACTCTTTGATTAGATCCCTCTGTAGCCGTGTGAAGTGAGTCAAGTAGTTCAGGGATCGCATAGAAAAAGCCGCTGAACTAAAAATGCACTTCCCATACCTGTCCATAGTCCTAGAATCTTTGTTAGGCGGATGGACAGATGAGGAAGATTCAGACATCTCCTTTTTCGTGGCCGCTGCCACCACCATAGCGTCCACTGGCACTCCCTTTGTCAGATAAGCCTTATCCTGAGGGGCAGTAATATACTTGTTAGGCTTTCTAGGGACTGGCTCCACCGTGTCAGGCGTCTCCCGCCCTTGAGCAATCAGCTCCATTAACTCATCGAAGGGCGGAGTGACCCAGGAGGAGGAAGGGCGAGCACCGAATGCCTTCAGCAAAACTGACTCATCCTCAGAAGGGGGGAGGGCTTGCCAATCACCTCTCTGCTTTAGGATCTCCAGGATGTCAGAAAAAGAGACATCCTCTGAGGGTGACTTTGGGGACCCTTCTGACTCATCCAAGTCAGTGTCCGATGTCAATGATTCTTGTGGAGAATCTAAGTGTCTCCTCTTACACATTCTTTTCCTCGGAACTTCTTCGGTGGGAGCATCCGAAGAAGCCTCCGAGGAAGAGGGGGCACCCTCCAGGGGTGGCTGAGACACAGGTGCTCGACGCTTAGATGTAGCCGTGGGTGCAGAGGAGGATAACGGTCCTTTATGGGGAGGAGAAGCTATTTCTGCTGATGTGGTTGTCTGGGTAGACAACACCTTCCTCATGAGGTCGAAGGCCCCCGGGTCCCGAGTCGAGGTATCTCCCGGTTCCGAGGAAATGGGAAGAATCCCCGAGACAGGCACCGAAGGCATCGACCCCGAGGATGGAGCCGAGTCGATCCGAGCCGAGGCCCCGAGACGGAGAGTCGGAACCAAAACATCGGTCCGACTCTCGGTCCCGGAACCAAGGATGGATCTTCGGCTCCGAGACTCCGGTACCGGATCCGACGGAGTCAAGGTGAATGGAGCCGACCGAGAGAAGGACGGTTCTGGCACCGAGGGCTCCACAATCAGCAGATCAGCCTCTTCCGTCTCCGAAGACTGAATAGGATTCGGAGAAGGAACAGATGGAGATCAGGGTAGGCCTTCGAGTCTCGACACCAACTGAGAGGAGACAGAGATGAGCTTGGATAAGACCGTATTCTCCATTAATTTCTGCACCACGCGGTCTACATCAGTGTCGGAGAGGGGTCTGGAAGAGCGCGTCGATGGAATCGAAGACGGAGCCGACCTCAACAGTGTCGGTGGAGGGAGCTCCGTCACCGGTTCCAAGACTCGAGGCTCGGATACTGACAAAAGTTCAACACTCGGCCCCGAAGTCTGTGGAACCGGTGGTCGAACTTTAACTGAAGAGCTCGGAGCCGATGACCTGGGCTCCGACGTCTTCGATTCCTTCAAGGATTTGGATGCCTGGTCTGATGCATCCAGAGCCTCTTGGAAGGTAGGTTTTAAAAGACCCCTATCCATAAGTTTCCTGCGCCTATGTGTCATGACCCTTCCACTGAAAGAATGACAAATTGAACAGTCTTCTTGCAGATGGAGAGGGCCAAGACAGTAGACGCAGGAACTGTGATTATCAGTCACTGACATCTTTTGCCCACATTGGCAACGTTTAAAGCCAGACTTAGCTTTCTCAGACATCTTAAAAGTAATAAGGTTAATTTTATAAAAGTCCAGTCCAGTAGGTATGCCTAATCCAGTAACTTTAGTCAAATCCAGTAAAAAAGTCAATCTAGTAGTCAATCCAGTAAAGGGATGTCTAATCCAGTAACTTTAGTGGGGTTAGGCCCCGAGGGAAAACTCTAATAAAGTTTAAATAACTTTATATGGAACCGAGGAATCCTCGAAACACTATAAACACACACACACAGTCACTTAGATAATATATAGAAGAAGAATTTCTAAGAAATATAAGAAAAAATATAAATCTTAGCTTAAGGTTGCTCGAGCTCATCAAACTGATGCGATCTCTGCAGCGGCAAACTAGATCTGAGGTAAAGGCAGAGGGGGATTGTGGGAGTTAGGTTGGTCTCGAGCTTCTTCTCGATGCAGAGCTTGCAAGCGGCCGACACGGAGCCGAGGATCGGCTCCGAACCCAGGTGTAAGAACAAACGGCGAGATCGAACACTCTCACATCAAAATGTTAGCATTGCCATCTAGTGGTGAATATTAACACAGGAATTTCTAAACCTAGTTCCCATTACCACAAAGCACATCAGTAAAGCCTTGGTGCACCCACTAAGATGGCAAGAAAACCCACACATATACAATCTCAGTATGCATCTCTACATACCAATTACCAGGTCTTTACAGAATATAACCCCTCAAGATTTTTGAAATTACAGGACATAAAACAAGTCCAAATAAATGGCTGCCATGAAACTTATGTCAAATACGAGTAAAAATCAGGAGTCAACGGATGCCTCAGGCTTTCTGAAACCTATTCCACTATCACAATCCGTTACATGTAAATTATCTGGTGCACTTCTCAAACGTTTCTGTCTAAGACTAAAACAGGAAAATTACAGCTTGTTTGTATAAATGCTATTTTTTTCCAAACTTGGTCCTTTCTGATGGTACAGCTATAAAACGTACTTGCCATATAAAGATTTTTGAGGAACAGTTAAATATAGCAGTACATTTTAACAGACAGGCTTTCTACTCAATAATGCATACGACAGTCTGGTCTGCTATTTTTAGACAGTCAAAAGTTCTCACATAAAAAGGTAATGCCTGGCTTGTGCTGTTGCTCTTCCGGCATGAGCTGACATGCACTCTACGTAAAACAGCATTATTACACTCTCTCAACAAATATTTTAGCCTGATATTTTTACATTAAAGCAATGCAATAAGCAGCTACAAAATCATGTCACAGTGATACAGATATGTCAGCCAGTAAGTAAGCTACCAGAAAAACTGAGTCCAGAGTGAAGGAACATTCAAAAGATATCTATACTGCTACAATGTCTCCGTCAAATGCATACTGCTGGCTACCTCAAAAATATGCACTATTCTTCTTCAGGAAGAACTTTTGTATCAGTACTAATCTCCAGTGCGCTGCACAGCAAATTCAGAATTATTTGCAGAACTGACCCAACAAAAAACTGTCCTGCAACTAGACTTCCCAAACATGAAAGGAAACTTTCTTTCTGTTCTCTAGACATAAATCAAGATGTTCACAAATGCAGCAAACGATGTACATCTTTTCATACCCAGAGTTTCTGATGTGCCTGGGATCTAAAATGGTGTGTTTGTGTGTGTGTGTGTGTGTGTGTGTGGGGTGCAACTATATAAAAAAAAAAAGTTATGTACTTACCATAAAGTACAGTTTTGTACCTACCATAAATGTAGATGTCCGAACTGGATAGCATCTGCAGTCATAACAAATGGGTTGTCCTGTCGTCAGGCAGCCCTTCGGTCGGCCGGATTCCAAAGTCCGGGTTCGGCTTCGGCTGATGTCGCGCTTCACCCGACATCATCTCTGCTGGTCTTCGGGTATAAAGGCATCAGCCGACGTCATTTTCCTCAGTGTTTCTTGCCCCAGATGCCAATTGCCCTCTTGGAAAGCTAAATTTTGGATAAATGCCAATGTTTCCAAAATAGTAGAAGGCAAACACAAAAAATAAACATGTATGTACATATATACAAACAAATACACCATAAGAGACTCCCCCCCAGCTAGCTATTAGGAGGGTAAATACCCTAGGAGTACCGCAGAGGGGAAGGAGGGAGGGTAATCCTGACTGCAGATGCTATCCAGTTCGGACATCTACATTTATGGTAGGTACAAAACTGTACTATGTCCTTCATGGATGCATCTGCAGTCATAACAAATGGGTAGAATACCATAGCCAAACTAGGGGAGGAGGAATAATAATTATGGTGTAGTCAGGATCCCTTGCAGTACAGCAGTGGCAAACCCTGCTCGGGATCTAGAATATTGAGGTAAATTATAATGCTTGGCAAATGTATGCACGGAGGTCCAAGTAGCCACCTCAATAATGTCCTTGGTTGCCACTCCTCTTAAGAAAGCTGTGGTAGTGGCTGTAGCCCTTGTAGAATGAGGTCTTATGTTCTGTTGAATTGGTTTTCCATGGTAGGAGTAACAGAATCTTATGGAATTTCCTATCCATTTGGAGATTGTCTGTTTGGAAATTGCTTTTCCTTCCCTTCCTGTTGCATAGGCTACAAAGAGCTGGTCAGTTTTTCTGTTACCTTTGGTTCTGTCCAGGTAGTAGCGTAACTGTCTATGTACATCCAAGGTATGCATTATTCTTTCACCTCTGTTTTGTGGATTGGGAAAGAAGGTAGGTAGGTGGATTGCCTGGTTTAAAGACACTCTGGATACCACCTTAGGCATAAATGTAGGATTAGTTCTCATGGATACCCTATCTTGATGGAAGATTAGGAAGGGTTGCACTGCCATTAAGGCCTGTAGTTCCGAAACCCTCCTTGCTGAAGTAATAGCCATCAGGAAAGCAGTTTTCCATGACAGGTGTTGTAGATCTGCTGTTGCTGCTGGTTCAAACGGAGGTAGTGTCAACTTTTCTAGTACAAAATTCAAGTCCCATGCTGGTAATGGTGGTTTCCTAGGAGGTTTTACATTCTTGATCCCTCTGAGAAACTGCCTGAGTAGAGGATGTGAAAAGACAGGAGGACCAAAGCTGTATTCTGCTGAAATAGCTGATGCATGTATCTTGATGGAGGAATAGGACAGGCCTGTATGTAGAAGCTCTGCCAAGTACTCCAGAATGTTAGCAATATCTATGTTCGACACATCTGTTCCTCTTTCAGTACTCCAAATGACGAACCTTTTCCATTTTCCTGCATAGTTCCTTCTTGTTGAAGGTCTGCGGGCTTCAAGGATAATATCTTTAACCCTTTGTGAAAGGTCTGGGTTAGTTACTGCTATGTGATGTTCCAGGCAGTCAGTTGCAAGGTTTTTAGGTTTGGATGTATGATGTTGTAGTTGTTCTGAGTTAACATCAGAGGCATCAGGGGTATTGACCACATTTTCTCCCGAGACATGCTCCTCAGCAATGGGTACCAGTGTTGTCTTGGCCAGTTCGAGCTATCAGAATTATCCTTGGACGTTCCTCTTTGATTTTCAGTAGTACCTTGTGCATCAAGGGAAGAGGTGGGAATGCATATGCTGTCAGGCCTTTCCAGCTGCAGGATAGAGAGTCCACCTTCCATGCAAGTGGGTGGAATGTCCTTGTGCAGAATTTTTTGAGCTGGTGATTTTGTGGGGAAGCGAATAGATCTATCTGTGGCATTCCCCATTTCTTTGTGATGGCCTTGAAGATGTCCGGGTGTAGCATCCATTCGTGAGCATCCGAGGTTGTTCTGCTTAAAATGTCTGCTAGGGTGTTCTGTTTTCCCAGTACAAATATTGCCTGTAACTGGATGTTGTAGCTGAGAGCCAGATTCCAAAGGTTCAAAGTCATTCTGCATAGGGGGTAAGAATGAGTGCCTCCCTGTTTGTTGATGTACCACATGACTGTGGTGTTGTCTGTCCTTATCATCAAATGGCCTTCTTTGAGGAATGGTCTGAATTTTAGGATTGCCAGTTTTACTGCCAGCATTTCTTTTTGGTTTATGTGCAGGTGCAGCTGGTCCTGAGTCCACAGTCCTTGTACGCATTTGTCCAGCATGTGTGCCCCCCATCCTAGGTCTGAGGCATCCGTTGTGATGGTTTGGTTTGCTCGAAAGTTGTGGAAGGGTAAGCCTGGGTTTGACTGGCATGCCCGAGCCCACCAGAGGAACTCCTGTTTTAAGCATGGGATTAGTGGTATTTCTGTTTCTAAGCTGTGCCTGTGTTGAGACCATAAATTCTTTAGGTACCACTATAACTTTCTCATATGCAGTCTGGCATGTGGGACCAAGGTTATGCATGATGCCATGAAGCCCAAGGCCTGCAGAACTTTTCTTGCTGTTAGTTTGTTCTGCTTTGTTAATGCTAAGAAGTAAAGAGGGAGTTCTTTTTGTTTTTCTGCAGTTAGGAATGCCATCTGTTTTACTGTGTCCAATTCCACGCCCAAGAATGTTCTTGTCTGGGATGGGATCAGCCTTGACTTTTGAAAATTTACTGTGTATCCCAGGGCTTGTAGCAAGTAAATGACCCTTTGTAAATCTGTTGTCAGCTTGCTTTTGTTGTCCGCTTGTAACAGGCAGTCGTCCAGGTATGGATAAATTTGAATTCCCTGTACTCTGCAGTGAGCGATTACTGATGCCAGGCATTTTGTGAATATTCTGGGCGCAGTAGATAAGCCAAAGGGCAATGCTGAGAATTGATAATGCTCTGATCCTGCAAGAAATCTGAGGTATCTTCTGCAATTTGGTCGAATGGGGACGTGCAGGTATGCCTCCTTGAGATCTAGAGTTACCAGCCAACACTCCTTGCCCAGCATGGGAAGAAGTTGCTGTAGGGTCAGCATTTTGAATTTTGGGACAATGATGTATGTGTTTAAGATGGACAGGTCGAGAATAGGTCTCCAGTTCTTTTCTTTTCTTGGTACTAGGAATAGTCTGGAGTAGAATCCTTTGCCCTGTTCTGTTATTGGCACCCTTTCCACAGCTCTCATCTTTATTAATTCCGCTATCTGGTGCAGGGCTTCTATTTTTGATTTGGGGGCAGGTTTGGCATTCCTCTTTTTACTGGTAAAGTGTGGAAGTGGAACCGGTAGCCTTGGTCTATGGTTTGCAAAATCCACTTGTCTTTTGTAATATAGTGCCAATTTTTCGAGAATAAGGCTAACTTTCCGCCTAATGGTGCTGCTATTTGCTCCCTGGTAGGCGGAGATAGAGCCAAGTCACTGAGATTGTCCTGTTGTAGTGGCAGTGGTTGTGTCTGTGCCTCGGTTATTGCCTTGCCACTGTCGTCCTCTGTAGGCACCTCCTCTGGATTGATTTCTGCCCCTAGAGCGTCTGTTCCTGCCCCTTTGGGATCTTGTGGAGTCAGGAAAGGACCAATTTTTGGCAGGCCAGTTCCTGCTAAACCTTGGGGGCTGAACCTGTAGGAAATCTTTAACTGTTTGTACAGATTTTGCCTTCTCTTCTATTTTCTTCATTATCTGCTGGGCAGGTTCCCCAAATAGACTGGCCTTATCCATAGGAGCATCCAATAGCTTAGCTTTAACATGATCCGGCAAGACCTGTTCTTTCAACCATGCATGCCTTCTTATCACTGTGCCAGTCATGGCTGATCTAAATGAAGCCTCCAGTGCATCATAGCCACATTTTAAAGAATGGTTACTAACCTGTTGGATGTTATTCACCATTTCTAATACATATTTCTTATCTAAAGATTCATCAGAGGACAGCTTTTTAATTAACTGATCAAGCATAAACTCTTGGTATTGGATCATGTGAAACTGACAGTTTAAAGCTCTAGCTGAGAGAGTAGCAGAGGTGTAGACTTTTTTCCCCCATCTCTCTAAGGACCTTGATTCCCTTTCAGAGGGAATAGGGTTTTTTGCTGTGGTCGAGGCTACTGCCTTAGGCCCCTGGGATATAGTTTCGGGGTCTGCAAGTGGGGCCTTGTATAGGTGGTGATGAGTGTCTGGCACCCTGTAAAATCTATCTGGTTTGGCAGGGCTGGAGGTAAAGAATCAGGTGCAGTGCAGACATCATTAAATGCATCGTCCACAACAGGTAGGACAGGAGGTATAGCTAAGGGCCTATGTTGTGGTAAGTGCAGAAAAGTCCTAAGCCTTTTTCTTGAATCTGAGAAATCTTGTCCCTGCCATTGGAATTGTTCTCTCATGGCATGTAAGGTTTCCCCAAAGGAGAATTCCTCTGGTGGAGAGGCAGCTGGAATGGATTCTTCAGCATCTGAATCTTCATAATTGGAAAAAGGAGCCTCTGGCTGGTCTGTAATGTCTGAGTCATCCGCAGAATCATCAGAGGACACAGGCTCGGGGGGCTCTGCTCTAGGTCTCTTTTCTGGTGGCTGAGAGGCCCTGTCTGGGTGAGATTGGGATCCCCTAATTAAGGATATTAAATCTTCTGCCAGAGTAAGCATTTGTGAACTAGAAGTGGGCCTGAGTGAGGGTGGTTTAACAGGCACTGATTTAGCTGATTTGGCTGCTTTAGCCCTGGCAAAGGCCTTAATAGACATGGCTGCAGGAGGCCTAGCAGCACCACGTGCTGGGGTAGAGATATCCAAGGGGATGGTGTCTGATAGATCAGTAGGAACCACAGTTCTAGGCAAAATTTCTGAGGCTGATTCAGGTAAGGTAGCAGGAGCCTCAGTAGTAGTCATGGATTCGGCTGAAGATTGACCAGTTTTCTCGGTTTCGGCCGAAACCGAGACACTCGCGGCTTGCTTAACCGTGGTTTCGGCCGAAACCGCTGACCGCGAGTGTCGGTCTTTTTCTTTGCGTTTTTAACAATTTGGGTAGTCGGAGGATCCGACGGCATAATGTACGCAAAATCTGAGCCAAAAAACTGTTCAGCAAACTCCGACCGACGCCTAAGCGTTCGTCGGTTGAAGGAAGCACAGGCCGAGCAGGCTGCTACGTCGTGGCCTGGGCCTAAGCAAGGCAAACAGTAAGAGTGGAAATCTTTATGAGGTATTTGTTTCCCACAAGTTAAACAGTTATTGACTTTTTCTGACATCGGCTGAGGCAAGAAAGAGTCCCCAACGGGGTACTTAGCTTTTTAGAAGTCTTCGAAGTAGTATTCGGTAGTAGTAATCTCTGGATCTGACCGACCGGCACTTGCGAACAGCTTCTGCTTCGGGCGCCACACGGCAAGAAAGACTGGGGAAAATGGCGTCGGCTGATGCCTTTATACCCGAAGACCAGCAGAGATGACGTCGGGTGAAGCGCGACATCAGCCGAAGCCGGACCCGGACTTTGGAATCCGGCCGACCGAAGGGCTGCCTGACGACAGGACAACCCATTTGTTATGACTGCAGATGCATCCATGAAGGACATCGTTCCATGTGAGTTGTTCCTCTCACCTTCATTCTTACTGATGGGTTTGGAGCCGATCCCTCGGCTCCAAGTGGCCAAATTGCAAAGCTCGAGGTCCCCAAACAGCTCAAGGCCGAAACCCTATCCCATGATGATTCTCTACTTCCCTCAGACCTTGTTTGCTGCCAACTAGTAACATACTCACAGAGTAACACCACCATACTCATATTTCCAGTAACCGGTGAAAGGAAAAACTCCTCAGAAAAAAAAACAAAATAGGCAGAAAGAGAAAACTCTCAAAATTCCAGACACCGGCTGGGGGTAGGAGGGTGGGTTGTAAGAATGAAGGCGAGAGGAACTACTCACATTGAACGTTATGGTAAGTACATAACTTCTTTATGTGAAGTTGTTCAATCTCGCCTCCATTCTTACTGATGGGTAGCGTCCCCAGCACCACAATCTTGGGTGGCTCACGGGAGTACCTGCCTAAGGACAGCAGAACCAAAGGAAGCCCCTGTCCCTGGAGTCCTTGTCTACTTTGTAATGAGTAACAAAGGTATGTCACTTTGACCATGTAGTTGCCGCACAAATAGAATCTATTGGTAGCCTGGCCGAAAAGGCTGTAGACGTAGATACAGCTCTAGTTGAATGAGCTTTAGCTTTGTTTTCTAAGGGAATATGTGCAGAACTATAGACAAAGGAAATGCAGCCTGAAAGCCACTTAGATAAGGTAGGTTTGGAAACTGCGGCACCTTTCTTGGAATCTGAAAATGACACAAACAGCTGGTCAGACTGTCTGTGGTCTTTTGTTCTGTCTAAATAGAAATGAAACTGTCTGTGAACATTAAGCTTGTGAAGCATATACTCCAATTGATTAGCATGATTAGGAAAGAAAACTGGAAATTCAATGGTTTGATTAAGGTTGGATTCCGAGTAAACCTTTGGTAAGAAAAACGTTTTTTTTTTCTGAGGGAAACTATCCTTGTGGAATATCAAATATGGATGCCTTACCGATAGGGCCTGTAATTCTGAAACTGTGCGCACAGAGGTGATAGCCACTAGGAAAATAATTTTCCACGAGAGAAATTTCAGTTCACAGGAAGATGCCGGTTCAAATGGAGGAAGAATAATCTTTAACAGAACAAGATTTAGATTCCATGGAGTAGTGGGGGATCTAACAGGAGGCCTCAAATGTACTGTACCTTTTAGAAAGGCCTTCGCCATTGTATGAGACATGACATTGTCCCCTAATTCACTAATCTACAAATTTGATATAGCAGCCACCTGAACTCGAATAGTTGCTGCTGCGGCCCCTTCATTAAATAGCTTGGTCAAAAATTCCAATATATCCGATATCGAAACAAGGAACGGATCAATGTTATTTTGCTGAGCCCAGACAGAAAATCTCCTCCATTTACTAAGATAAAGTTTTCTAGCTGAGGACTTATGGGAAGACAGTAGTAGATGTTGTGCTTCTGCTGACAAATTTTGGAACCTGGCTATTCTTGCAAATGGAACAGCCACGCTGTCAGTTTGATGGACTGTAGAGAAGGGTGAAGAGCTCCTGATGAATGAGTCAGAAGGTCTGGCACTGGGTCCAGGATCCAGGGCTCTTCCAAAAGATGGGACTTCAGGAAGGGGAACCAAATATGATGATGCCAAAAGGGGGCTATTAAGATAAGTGTCCTTCCCACGGCACTGTCTTTCTGCAGAACTTTGGGAATTAATGGGAAAGGCAGGAAAGCATAAAGAAGAGCCGGGGGCCAATTGTATACGAGCGCATCCCTCGGGGACTCCCCCCACCGGGGGGATTAGCGCAAAGTAGTTGCTGCATTTGGTATTTGTGGGAGTTGCAAAGAGATCGCAGCAAGGATGGCTCAATCTGTGGAAGATCATTTCTGCCACTTTGTTCTTGAGGGACCACTCATGTGGCAACAGAAAAACTATGTTTAGTTTGTCTGCTATCACGTTGGATTTCCCTGGGATGTGCGTTGCTATCAGAAAGCACTGGGTGGACTCTGACAATGCCATACTCTCAGGGCCTCTCAACACAGGGGATAAGATCTGTTACCGCCTTGTTTGTTTATATACCAGACTACTGACATGTTGTCTGACTGGATTGCAATGGTCCCCAGAGAAGAGAGCCTTGAAAGTACTGCTAAGAGTACCGCTCCCATCTCCAGGACGTTGATATGCAAGTGGGCCTCTTGTTCTTGCCATATGCCTTGGGCTGTCCGTCCTTGATAATGCCTCCCCACCCAATCAGGGAGGCATCCGTGGTCACAGTTGCAACTGGAGTTGGAAGAATAAAGGGATGTCCCATGGTTACCAATTTGGACGTCAGCCACCACCGAAGATCCTTCTTGCATGAGTTGGTTATCCGAACCAGGTGATCCACAGGTAATTCTTGAAAAGTCCACTGTGTTAATAGTAGCCACTGAAGAATGCACATGTGTGACCTCGCTAGAGGTATTGCTATAATAGCTGCTGCCATGGTGCCCAATAATCTGAGAATTTCTGATGCCGGTGCTCTGTGCTTTGAGAGAATGTCCAGAATATACTGTCGAAGGATAAGTATTCTTTCCCAAGGAAGTTTTAGGGACATGTTGATGGTGTCTAAGTCTGCTCCTATAAAGACGGTATGCCGCGACGGTAATAAGGCAGATTTTTCTGAATTTGTTATCCCCAGTTGAGAGCAGAGGTCTAAGGTAATGTCCCTTGCCTGTATGAGATGATGCCTGGTGGGTGCAGTAAGGAGCCAATCGTCTAAATATGGAAACACCCGGATTCCTTGATGCCTCAAGTGAGCCATAACCACTGCTATACATTTGGTAAACACTCTGGGGGCTGTAGTGGGACCAAAGGGCAGGGCTCGAAACTGGTAATGACTGTCCCCCAGCCGAAAGCACAGATGATCCCTGGATGGCCTGGCCATCTTTATATGATAGTACACATCCTGGAGATCTACTTAGCACATCCAGTTGTCTTTCCCTAAGAATGGGAGTATTGAATGAAGCATGACCATCTAGAACTTTGTCTATTCTACAGATTTGAGTCTGTTGAGATCTAGAATCGGTCTCTAGTCCCCTGTTTTCTTTGGTACTAAAAAGAATCTCAAGTAAGTTCCGGATCCTTTCTGGTCTGCTGGGACTGATAGGATGACTCTTTTTCTAGCAACTTTTGAATCTCTACTGTTGCTACGTCCAGAAGACTGGGTGGAAAGTCTGGGATCTTTCTTAAACATTTTGGTCATGAGTGTAAGGGGATAATATAACCTCTGGATATTATACTTTGTACCCAGCTGTCTTTTGTGATTTTGAGCCAGGCGCCTAAATACAAAGATAAACGTCCCCTGACTGCCTCCAGAGGTGGACAGGTGGGCCTCCTTTCAGGACTGCTGATAGGATTTCCCAAGGAACTGATCCCTGTCACCCTGGTTCTGCGGACCCCCTAAGCCATGTGGACGGCGTCTTCCAATACTGCCCCCTCCTCTGCCCCTGGAGGGGGTTTCACCTCGTGTGTCCAAATAGGCTCCTTAGGCATTGCGGAACCATACTTTCCCACCCTGCTGGCCTTTGGGATAAGGTCTAGTAGGTGTGGAAAAACGGACTCCTACAGCAGATAGAGTCTTTCCGTCTTGTTCACATCTGGTGAGGTCTCTAAATTTAGGTCCAAAAACTGAGGACCCATCAAATGGGGCATTTACAAAGGATGACTTGAAAGATTCCACAAAAGAACACAAGCGCATCCAGGAATGTCTCTGAAGAGCTATTCCTGTATGCTGCCCTACATGTCCCATCAGCTGGAAGGCATCAGCAGAGGCGCATGGAAGAGTGGACGATGGAATTAAGGGTAGCAAACTGAGATATCACCTTATCAGCTACTGTATCAGCCACTGCACCCTGAACAGTATCTTCAAGCTCTTTTAGGAGATCTCTTTGAAGCCTGGTAAAGTAAGTTAGATAGCTCAACAAACAAAGAGCAAATGTTGTAGAACTGAACATGAGCTTACCAAATCTGTCCATAATCCTAGACTCTCTATTAGGAGGATGGACAGACGTAGAGGTCTCAGACATCTCTTTCTTAGTGGCTGCCGCAACCACCATGACATCAACGGGAATAGGTTTAGATAAAAAAGGTCTTGTCATGAGGTGCAGAAATGTATTTGTTTGGTCTTCTAAGGACAGGTTCCGTGGTATCTGGCAACTCCCACACCCTTCGAGATAAAAGATCCATCAACTCATCGAAGGGTGGAGATACCCAAGAGGTGGAGGGTTGGGACCCAAAAGCTTTGAGGAGCACTGATTCGTCCTTGGTAGGTTTGATGGGCTGCCAGTCACGCTTCTGCTACAGGATCTCTAGGATATCCGCGAAAGATATATCCTCAGAGGGGGACCTTGGGGACCCTTCCGATTCTTCCAAATTGGTGTCGGACAAGACGGATTCCTGAGGGGAATCTACATGTTTCCTCTTACATGTCCTCTTCCTAGGGACCTCCTCAGTGGGAGCTTCTGGGGAGGTCTCAGAAGAGCTGGGCCCATGGGGGCTTCCCGAGGCTCCGGGTCCCTACTCTTACGATGGATATGCGGTGACAGAGAATATTCCGGTGCTTTACGGGAGGAGGTGTTGTGATTGTCTGGGGAGATGAGACCCTTCTCATGGCATCAAACTTGGCTAAGAGTGGATAGGGTACAAAGATGCCTAAGCAGGCACAAAAAATGGTCTAACGCCAATAACGGAAATCGTTTCCACTAACCTGCTTTATAAATTCCTCACAAAAACGGGGAAGCAATGAAAATACAAGCCTAACTTCGGCTACGGGGGAAAAGTCTTCTCAAAAGAAGATGATGAAGAAGAAACAAATACGAAAAAAACTTTACTTAACTGACTACAAAAATGGCCTGAGCTGAAGGAACACGTTTGATCTGTTGCAGCGGCAAACTAGATCTGAGGGAAGTATTGGAGCATCATGGGATAGGGTTTCGGCCTTGAGCTGTTTGCAAAATCACTGGACAGTGGCTTATCTGCAGAGTGCATAAGAACTGGTATATCTTTGTCTGCAACTGTATATATTTTACATGACAGCTAACTAGTTATACATACGAGACAACACAGCACTCATGTTGGTAATTTACCAGGTTTACGCTGTCAAAGTAGAATGGATGGCAGCTGCAGCCACGTAGATGGCTAATATCCCTCTACTGATGTGCATCTGAAATTCATGAGATAGGCAATCTAACAATCTCATGGAGAAAAAGTTCCCTGACTGATAACAACCAGGTTGTGCCACCAGTGTAATTCTTGCACTAAAGTTGGTTATCAATGGAAGAATCCAGAAAAGAGTAGACGCAATGCTGTTTAAGTCTGAAGTGAAGAAATACTGGAGCTAGGCTATAACTTGGGGAAACAGTAATAGGAAGTATTTACATACAACCTAAGATAACTGCTTGTAAGGCTTAGAAAGGGGCATATGTCAGCAAATTGCCTGCATATCAATATATGTCGAAGTGCAAGTTGTGGAAACATATGAAATATTTTCAGTGCTAACATTATAAATATTTCTATCTTGACTACTTTGCTTCAGTTTGCAGGATCCAGCATGAACTTCCACTGACCTTCCTTCTTTGGCAAGAGAAAGAATAGTGACTAGAATCCACTTTCATTATCCGTCAAATGTAATGAATGTTCTGCATAGTTTACAGTAGCTAACAATTTAGGGGTAGAATCAAAAGAATTATTCTTGGAGTGGGTGCAATAGTTCCTGGGAGTGGGAACAGACTACTTTCTATGGGTTAACAACCTGCTACAACCCTCTCTAACAAATGTGTCTATTATCGGGAACCAGTGCATTAATAAATGTCAGAGTCTTTTTCCTAAGGCACAGAAAACAGGATGAAAGCTGGCGGGGTGCTGTCACTGGCATTGGTTACCAATGTAAAATCTATCCCTTTTAAGCTATTTGTTGAGATTGAATGTGTTTTGATTTTTAGACTCTTTCAAATGCTGCTTCATTTTCCAACACTTAACCAGGTTATGGCAGAATGATCACGAATTAGCAGAGAAATTCTTGAATATTGCGGAATGAATGGGTGACATTTTGCTTCACATGGTTCACACTTTTACCATTTTCTTCAAATATTTTCTGGGCTGTTGAATCCAAAAAACTGCTAATAAACATCCAGAAGCTGACTCTTGACATTAACAGGGTACGTTAGAGTCTTAAGCCTTCCACATTTACAGAAGTACTGGGATGCTGTTACTAAAATTACTATACAGAGTCACACACGAATTATAAGCTAAGTACTTACAATAACTTGGTATCTGTGTTGCCCTCTTTCGTTCCTCCTCACGGATCTGACCCTCAGATCCGACTTGGCCCCATTCCTGCAGACTAGGATCCAAGTCCAGAGCTCCTCCCTCTTCCCATAATGCTCTGTCCTCTGCTTAACCTCCGCAGATCAAGTTTGCTGCCTAAATCCCTGATAGTGCATAGAGAGATGGAAAGAATTAAGAAACCAGAGGCTCAAACCAGGAACACTAGGTTCCTGAACAGTTCTCCCATACGTCTTCTACAACCTGTGTAGCGGGATGGTTGGGATGTAAGGTGTGAGGAATGAAAGAGGACAACAGAGATGCCACGTTACGGTAAGTACACAACTTATAAATTTGATGTTGTTCCCTTTCATTCCTTCTCATGGTTGGGTCAGAGTCCCCAGCTATACAACTCCTGGGTGGCCACAAGGAAGGATATGCCGGAGCACTGTAGAACCAAAGGAAGCTGTACGCCTGGAAACAATGTCCAATTTATAATGCATAACAAAGGTATGAGCTTTGGACCTGCACCACAAATATCGTCTATCAAAACCCTGGAAGAAAAATCAAATGATGTGGACACAGACTTCGTCAAATGGGTCTTAGGGGAACAAGGTAATTGTAATCCCTTTTTGGCATAAATCAAAGAAATGCAGTTTATTATCCATTTACCAAGTGTAACTTTAGATGCCGCCTGACCTAGGTTGCTCAGCAAGAAGGATAAAAACAGCTGATCTGTTTTTGGACAATGTTTTGTTCTATGAAGACAAAAGCGCAACTATGAACATCAAGCAAATGCAACATAAGTTCCCCCTTGTTAGAAAAATTTGGAGTGAAAACTGGCAACTGAATGGACTGATTGAGGTTAGATACTGTGGCTACCTTGGGCACGAAAGAAGGATCAGTATGAAGGGAAACTATCTTTACGGAAAATTATGTAAGGAAGTTTAGATGACAGCACCTGAATTTCTGAGACCCTTTTTGCTGAAGTGATGGTGATAAAGACTAGCTTCCAAGAAAGGAACTTCAAGTCACAATCACTAGCTGGTTCAAAGGGTTTCAGAGTTAGGCCTTGTAGGACAACAGTAAGATCCCATGGCAGAGAAGGGTCTTTAACTGGAGGTCTGAGAAGAAAGATTACCTTAAAGAAGGCCTTCCATAATTTGGAGGTATCGGAAAAGCCAAAAGTATTTCCAAGACAGAAATTCAAATGGCAGCCAAATTAAGTTTGACTGAAGAAAAATTGTCTCCCTCTCTGAAAAGTGACATAAGGAAGGAAAGAATAGCTGAAACTGGAGCTAAAAAGGGGTCAATGCTCTCCTTTGAAACCCATAACACAGATTGTCAGGTCAGCTGACAGGAGGCACCAATGGAGATGTTTTCTGCAAACCGAAGTCAATTTGATAGGAACAGCTGCCACAGATCCAAGAGCCTAAAGTATCAGTTTTGCCAGTGGAGATGCCCAGTTTAAAATGGCTCGAACATGGTCTCAATGTCTGTACATGAGGAGGCAGAGCTGCAATCTGATTCAATGTGTCCAAAGAAGCCCCAATGAATCCTAAATTCTGTACCGGCTATAGATTTGACTTTGTCAGCTTTATGGTGATACCCAGATAACTCACAAGGTTGAAAAAGTCAACGTAAACTTTACTGTCATTTAGATTTGCAGACAGTGCAGCTAAACAAAACTACGTTGCTTCATTCCCAGTGCAAGAAACATACATAAATACATACAGTTACTATTAATATTAGGACATACATTACATGTATACAAATGTACCATTTTGGATACTGCACAGATAAATACTGCACAAACTTGAACTTTCCCTTTAACAGGTACCTGTGAAGCAAAAATATTGCATAAAGTACTGCACATTAAAGGTTCGGGACAGATGAAGATTTGGATATTGCACTAAAGTGTGCTACTAATAGTAGTGATCTTAGAATAAATGGACATGAGAGTATGTCATTTACTGTATTAGTCAAGAGAATATTCAGTTAGTTTGTTGAAAGTGCAGATTGGCCTCTGGCATGCCTGTTGTTAGAGTTCAGCAGTTTGATGGATATGCGGAAACGCTTCTACTGAGCCTGGAAGTCTTACAGTGCATGCTGCAGTAATGTCTACCTGAGGAAAGGCTGAAGAACATACCACAGAAGTAGGGTGAGTATGGTCATTTATTATCTTTCTAGCTCTTCCACTACATCGAGATTTGTGTAAGTCATCCAAGGATGCCAGTGGAGAGCCAATGATTCTTTCTGCTGCTGTTCCTCCTCACCAGAGAGCCTTGCGATCTGAGGCATTACAGTTCCCGTACCATATAATGATGTTGTTTGTTAGTATGCTCTTGATGGTTCTCGTATAGAAGGCTTGGAGGGTGGACTGTGACAGGTTTGCTTTCCTCAGTTTCTGTATGAAGTGCAAATGTTGCAATGCTTTTTTGACAGTGTGGTTGGTATGCACCAACAAAGACAGGTCCTCTGATATGTCTATACCCAGAAACTTAGTGCTCTTGACTTTCTACTGCTATTCCCTTGATTTCCAGAGGCTGATGTGCTCTCTGAGACCTCCTAAAGTCCACACTCAGTTCCTTGGTCTTGCTGATTGCCACTCGTCTAGTCAGGATACAATAGACAAGACTTTATGGGTTCTGTTCCAGCAGCTTTACTATGTACAAACACATCAGGATTGAGGCTTAATAACTTTAACTTGGATAAACTTATAAACAAATAAGAAGTTATGTACCTACCATAACGTTCCATGTTAGTTGTCTTCTTCTCGCCTTCTTTCTTGCTGGATGGGTTCAGAGCCGATCCTCGGCTCCGACTCGGCCAATACTAAAGCTCGAGAGCTAATTCCACCGGCTCGAGGCTCCCCTATATCCCACAATGCTAGGCGGTAACTACTCAGATCTCGTTTGATAGCTAAACCAAGCAGTTCTGGTCTCCACAGTATGGAAAAAAAAAGAACCCACCTCTATATAAATCTGAATGTAAGCTACCACAAACATAAAAGGGGGAATAGAGGTGGTAGAACATGTCGTAAGGAAAACTCCAAAGGAAGATCCCAAAAATTTCCTATCGGTCTGTCCAGGCTAGGGGGAAGGAGGGTGGGTGGGACGCAAGAAAGAAGGCAATAAGAAGACAACTAACATGGAACGTTATGGTAGGTACATAACTTCTTAATGTTAAGTTGTCAATCTCGCCTTCATTCTTGCTGGATGGGACCGCGTCCCTAGCACCTTATTCCGGGTGGCCTATCGGAACAGACTCTTGAGAACAGTGGAACCGAAGTTGGCACAGTTTCTGGAGGCCATATCCAATTTGTAATGTAAAATGAAAGTATGAGGAGAAGCCCAAGTGGCTGCTGCACAAATGGAATCTATTGGCAGCCTGTCCTGAAAAGCTACAGATGTAGCTAATGCCCTAGTTGAATGAGCTCTAGGTCTTGAAGGCAGTTTTTGATGTCTGATTTCATAGATGAAGGTAATTATAGAGGTAAGCCATCTTGAAAGGGACACTTTAGTAACTGGAAGGCCCAATTTCCCTTCTGCATAAGACAGGAAAAGCTGATCAGATTTCCTGAACTGTTTAGTCCTGTCTAAATAATATCTAAGTTGGCGGTGAACATCTAGAAAATAAGAAGTTATGTACCTACCATAACGTTCCATGTTAGTTGTCTTCTCTCGCCTTCTTTCTTGCTTGATGGGTTCGGAGCCGATCCTCGGCTCCGACTGCACTGCTAAGCTCGAGAGTCACTTTTACCAGCTCGAGGCAGCCCCATATCCCATGATGCAAGGCGGTAAGTACCCAGATCTCGTTTGATGACGAAGGGCAATAGCACCAAGCATAAACACTTCCCAAAGGAAGAAAGAAAGCCTACAGGATGGAAGAAGGACCAGCTCTGAATGGTCTTCAGCATAATAATTCCTTGTAGAAAAGGTCTGTCCAGGCCTGGGGGAAGGAGGGAGGGTCGCAAGAAAGAAGGCGAGAAGACAACTAACATGGAACGTTATGGTAGGTACATAACTCTTAATGTTAAGTTGTCAATCTCGCCTTCATTCTTGCTTGATGGGACCGTCCTAGCACCTCTATCCTGGGTGGCTCAATGGAACAGACTCTTGAGGACTGTAGAGCCAAAACTGGCTCTGTCCCTGGAGGCCAAGTCCAATTTGTAATGGGAAACAAAAGTATGAGGAGTGGCCCAAGTGGCCGCTGCACAAATAGTGTCTAAAGGAAGTCTAGCTTGAAAGGCTGTAGAAGTAGCTAAGCTCCTAGTTGAATGTGCTTTAGGTTTTGAGCACAGCTGTTTTCCCTGAGCAGATAAATTTCAGAGATGACAGAAGAAAGCCATCTAGATAAGGTCACTTTAGAGACAGGAAGGCCTTTCTTGTTATCCGCATAGGAAACAAAGAGTTGATCGGATTTCCTAAATTGTTTAGTTCTGTCCAAATAATATCTGAGTTGGCGGTGGACATCAAGATAATGTAGTTTTTGTTCTGATCTGTTTGAATAGTTTGGAAAAAATACAGGGAGATCAATGGATTGATTCAAATTAGTCTTTGAGGAGACCTTAGGCAAAAAGGTCGGATTAGTTCTCAATGATACTCTGTCTTTGTGAAAGACCAAATAGGGGGGTCGAACCGATAGAGCATGAAGTTCAGACACCCTCCTGGCCGATGTAATAGCTACTAGGAATAATGTTTTCCAAGTAAGAAATTTGAGGGAGCAAGAAACAGCTAGCTCGAAGGGGGGAAGAATCAAGGATGTCAGCACTAAATTTAGATCCCATTGAGGAGGAGGATTCCTGATTGGAGGCTTTAGCAGGAAAATTCCTTTCAAGAAGGCTCTACAAAGCCTATGGGACATAATATTGTGATCTGCGATCCCGACATGAAAGTTCGAGATAGCAGCCAATTGAACTCTAACTGTGGAAGAAGAGGAGCCTGCCTGAAAAATCTCCGCTAAGAAGTCCAAAACTGCCTGAACTGGGGCAGTGAAAGGATCAATATTCTTGGCTTTAGCCCAATAAGAGAAACGTTTCCATTTGCTTGTATAAATCCTCCTGGTAGAGGATTTTAAAGAAGCTACTATGATGTCTCTAACAGGGTTAGAGATCAAAGGAAGCCTGGCTAAGGAAGGAAGTGGAGCAACCATGCTGTGAGGTTGAGAGAAGGGATAGACCGGTGCAGCTGACCGGATTGGTGAATCAGAAGATCTGGCACTGGGTCCAGATGCCACGGCTGCACCAAAAGGTGACGGAGGAACGGAAACCAAATTTGTCGAGGCCAATAAGGAGCAATGAGAATCATTTTGGCTCTCAAAACGGTTGCTTTCTGGATAACTTGAGGGATCAGGGGAAAAGGAGGAAAGGCATAAAGAAGTCCCTGGGGCCAATCCTGGGTCAGAGCGTCTCTGGGGGGATGGCCTGACAGAGGGAAGAGAGAGAAGAAGTCTGGGCATTTGCTGTTTTGGGGAGTAGCAAAAAGATCGCAACATGGGCGACCCCATTCCAGAAAAATCTCCTCCACTATAGATTGCTTGAGAGACCACTCGTGAGGCATGAGAATAGCTCTGCTCAATCTGTCCGCTAAAATGTTGGTTTTCCCAGGGATGTGCGTTGCTACCAGAAACCGATGAGAGGAGATCGCCCATTGCCAAAGTCTGAGCGCTTCTCGACACAAGGGGTAGGACTTGGTTCCGCCCTGTTTGTTGATATACCAAACTACAGACATGTTGTCTGTGTGGACTGCAATTGTCCCTACAGGAAGAAAGTCGTTGAGGGCTTGCAACATTAAAAGCACTGCTCTCATCTCTAGGACATTTATGTGCAGGTGGTACTCGAACGGTTGCCACGTCCCATGAACCATCCTGCCCTGATAATGCCCCCCCCACCCGATCAGGGAGGCATCCGTGGTGACAGTGGCTACCGGGGATGGGGGTACAAAGTGTCTGCCTTGGTGAATCTGGGGAGAAGTGATCCACCAAGCAAGATGATTTTTGCAAATCTGTGTCACCAGGATTTGGTGACGCATTGGAAGTTGTTGGTAAGACCACTGAATGAACAACATCCACTGAAGAAGGCGCATGTAGAAGCGAGCCAGGGGAAGAAGAGTAATGGCCGCAGCCATGAGACCTAATACCTTTAGAACCATTCTGGCCTGTACTTTCTTGTTGGCTAGAATGATCCTGACATGACTTTGAATGTCTGAAACTCTTTGGTCTGTAAGGGTAGCTGACATCCGAACAGTGTTTAAGTTTGCGCCTATGAAAGTAATAGACTGGCAGGGCAATAAGGATGACTTTTCGAAGTTGATCGAGATGCCCAAATGAGAACAAAGATTTATTATGTAATCCCTGGCTTGAACAAGCTGATGCCTGGTGGTGGCTGACAGGAGCCAGTCGTCGAGATACGGAAACACCTGGAATCCTTGACGTCTCAGGTGAGCCGTGACCACTGCCATGCATTTGGTGAACACTCTGGGGGCTGTGGTGAGACCAAAGGGCAGGGCTCAGAACTGGAAATGACTGGACCCCAGCCGAAAGCGGAGAAATCTCCTGGAGCGTCTGTGAATTTTTATGTGATAGTACGCATCCTGAAGATCTATTGAGCACATCCAGTTGTCCTTCTGCAAGAAGGGCAGAATCGACTGAAGAGTGACCATTCGGAATCTTATCTTCCTCACAGACTTGTTGAGTCTGCTGAGATCCAATATTGGTCTCCAGTCTCCCGTCTTTTTGGGGACCAAAAAGAACCTTGAGTAGATTCCGGCTCTGAATGGTCTGTTGTAACTGGCTGAATGGCTCTTTTTTGCAGTAGTTTTGAGACTTCTAACTCTGCAATTTCCCTTAGACCGGGTGGTACATCTGGAAGGGAATGTGAGGGATAGAAAGGACTTTCCTCGAAAGGAATTTTGTAACCCTCGGATATGATCGACTGTACCCATCTGTCTTGAGTGAGAGAACGCCAGGCTTCTGGGTACAGCGATAGTCTTCCCCCGACTGCCTCCAAGGAGGGACAGCCGGGCAACATCTCAGGGATGCTGAAAGGGCTTGTCAGAGAGAGACTCTCTGTTTCCCTGGTTTTGTGGACCCCTCTGCCTCTAGAGCGTCTGTTGTTGTTACCCCCTCTGCCTCTAGGGGTAAACTGACCACGTGAATCCGGCGTGACTCCTTGGGATTTGCGGAACCACATTTTGCCACCCTTCTGTCCTTTGGGATAAGGTCTAGAAGGGGTGGAAAAACGGACTCCTACGGCAGAAAGAGTTTTGCCGTCCTGCTCACACCTGGTCAACATTTCCTTCACTTGAGGGCCAAACAAAGCTGACCCATCAAAGGGAGAGTTTGTGAAGGACGCCTTAAAGGGATCTGCAAAATTACATAGCCGCATCCAGGCTTGGCGTCTAAGAGCTACACCTGTACCTGCGGCCCTACTCGCTCCATCAGCAGCATATGATATCAGCCGCATGGAGGAGTTTGCAATGGAGTTAAGGGTTCCTAGCTGCGAAGCAATTTTTTTCTGAGCCCCCGCAGCTGTAGGATCCTGCACAACTTCACCTAGCTCCTTAAGGATATCCCTTTGGAGTCTGGTGAAGTGACAAAGGTAGTTCAGCGAACGCATAGCAAAGGTCGCTGAAGAAAACATCCGCTTACCATATCTATCCATGGTCCTAGAGTCCTTATTAGGAAGATGGACAGGTACGGAAGGATCTGCAAGTTCCTTCTTGGTGGCAGCCGCCACCACCATGGCATCAGCGGGGACACCTTTTGTAAGGAATTGCTTGTCCGAAGGGCAGTAATAAATTTAGAAGGCCTCCTAGGGACAGGCTCTACAGAGTCAGGAGCAGCCCACGCCTTTCGAGCAATAACCTGCATAAGGGGGTCGAAAGGCGGAGACACCCAGGAGGTGGAGGGCCGAGATCCAAACGCCTCCAGGTATACTGACTCATCCTCAGAGGGATTATTGGTGGGCCAGTTTCCCCTCTGTCTAAGGAGTTCTAGGATGTCTGAGAAGGAGACATCCTCAGAGGGGGATCTTGGGGATCCCGCTGACTCATCTAAGTCAGTATCTGAAGTGAGAGACTCAGGGGAGTCTACGTGTTTCCTCTTACAAGTCCTCTTCCGCGGAGGATCCCCCGACAAATCAGGAGAATCCTCGGAAGAGGGGGATATTCCCAGTGGGGAAACCTGAGGCGGAGGATCTCTGGGTCCTGGAGCAAGAGAAGTGGCAGAGATGTCAACAGGCACCATAGAGGGAGGAGCTAAGGGAACAGACTGCTGGCTGAGACCAGTGGCCAGCACACTCTTCATCACCTCGAAGGCTCCCCTCCCAGGAAGGTCCGAGAGAACCCGCTCCGAAGAACTAGGAACTCCAGGACCCACCGAAAAGGAGGGCTCTGAGGCAGATGTCGGAGCCGAACTCACCAAGGCCGAGGCTCCAAGGGGAAGAGCAGGCTCGGACAAGGGTCCGATGCCACTCACCCCCTCGGAGGAGACCAGGGAAGCCCGGCCACCGAATCCCTCTAAGGAAGGTCTCGAAGAGGAGATAAGAGTAGAGGCTGAAGGAGCAGAAGGGGGTATCTGTCCCTCAGCCATAGCAGAAACCATTCCCGAAGACTCCAACTCCAAACTCTGAGGCAGAGTCGAAGGAGGAACTGCAATGGGGTGTGGACTAATAGTCGTCTGCTGAGACGGACTATGTAGCATTTGGGCCAGTGCCTGTGACTTTAGTAATCTACTGACCACTCTCTCCAAATCATGGTCAGAAAGCCTGGATGACCTTGAAGATCGGCTCCGATGGCTCCGCTCCGAGAGGAGAGGCGGCCGAGCCGAAGTATCGGCTCCAAGGAAGGGGACCTAGACCTCTTCCTCGAAGGAACCATCGGAGCCGATGAAACCACAGAAACTGTCGGAGCCGACAACTTATCGGCACCGACAGGTAGCTTCGATGCATCGGCTCCAGCCGGAGCCGATACGGCCATAAATGTAAGGGTGTCGGAGCCGATCGGAGCCGACACCGATGCCTGGGCCACATGGTGGTCGGAACCGATCGGAGCCGACACCGAAGTGGTCGAACCAGAGTCGGAACCGATAGGCATCGGTGCCGGAGGGTTAGGTAATTCCAGAATCGGCTCCAGCGGAGCCGATCTCGACTCTGAATGAGTCGGGCCGAGGCCACAGGCTTGGACACAGAAGCCTGGGCCTTGGAAGACTTAGAAGTCTTAGATGGGGCCGACTTAGCCGGAGAGCCCTCCGGCTTAAGAAGGCCCCTCAAAATCAATTTATTCCTTCTTTCCTGCAGGACTCTCTGGCTAAAAGAATGACATATAGCACAGGAGTCCTGCAGGTGAAGAGGCCCCAGGCAGTAAAGGCAAGAAGTGTGACCGTCTGTCAGAGACATCTTCTGACAGCACGAGTCACACTTCATAAAGCCTGAGACCCTTTCCTTAGACATGGTGATAAAACACACACACACAACACCAGTCCAAGAAATTAAATTAAATATACCAAAAGGTATCAATAACAGACACACTCACACACCCTAACAGGGGGGGGGATGGGATGGGTGAAAGTCTGACTAAAAGTTATGAGGAGACAGGGAAATTTTCTGTCAGAAACGGATTAAAACTAAGTTAAAACTAATAATTTTAAGGTTTTTTGTAGAAAGGGGCTAAAATAGTAAAGTAACAATTCACTTACCAGGAGCTGGTAAAAGGAGGACCTCATCAGCGAAGCGGCAAACGAGATCTGGGTACTTACCACCTTGCATCATGGGATATGGGGCTGCCTCGAGCTGGTAAAAGTGACTCTCGAGCTTAGCAAGTGCCGAGTCGGAGCCGAGGATCGGCTCCGAACCCATCAAGCAAGAATGAAGGCGAGATTGACAACTTAACATTGTAACTTTTGTTCCGACCTGTTGGAATAGTCTGGGAAGAAGACAGGGAGATCAATCGTTTGGTTCAGGTTTGTCTCAGTGGAAACCTTAGGTAAGAAGGACGGATTAGTCCGGAGGGGCACCCTATCTTTGTGGAAAACTAAGTAAGGAGGACGACTGCACACAGCATGAAGTTCAGATACCCTTCTAGCTGAAGTTATGGCTACTAGAAAAAGTGTTTTCCATGAGAGCAACTTAAGAGGGCATGAAGCCGCTGGTTCGAAGGGGGGGAGAATCAAGGATGCAAGAACCAAATTCAAGTCCCATTGAGGTGGGGGATCTTTGATTACAGGCTTGAGCAGAAAAACACCTCTTAAAAAGGCTTTGCATAGCTTATGGGACATGATACTGGAGTCTGAGACACCTACATGAAAATTACATATAGCAGCTAGTTGTACTCTAATGGCAGATGAAGAAGAGCCTAAATGAAAGAGCTCTGCCAGAAAGTCTAGGATAGACTGGATAGGTGCAGTAAAGGGGTCTATATTTTTTGATGCTGCCCAGAAGGAAAAACGTTTCCACTTACTATTATAAATCTTCCTGGTAGAAGATTTGTGAGAGGCTATCAGGATGTTTCGGACTGAATGAGAGATTAAGGGAAGCCTGGCTAGGGTAGGAATTGGAGAATCCACGCTGTGAGGTTGAGAGAATGAAGGGAGTGGTGCAGCTGGCCCGACTGGTGGGTCAACAGATCTGGCACCGGGTCCAGATGCCAAGGCTGCTCCAACAGGTAATGATGGAGGAACGGAAACCATATCTGTCGAGGCCAGTAAGGGGCAATGAGGATCATTGTACCTCTCAAGGCGATAGCTTTCTGAATTAATTGAGATATCAGTGGAAAAGGGGGAAAAGCATACAGAAGTCCCCGGGGCCAATCGTGGACTATAGCATCTCTGGTGGGATGGCCTTGTAATGGGAAGAGAGTGAAGACGTCGTGACACTTGCTGTTTTGGGGAGTAGCAAAAAGATTGCAGCAAGGCTGGCCCCATCTTTGCAAGACTTCTTCCAGCACTGATTTCTTTAGAGACCACTCGTGGGGCATGAGAATGGCCCTGCTCAACTTGTCCGCAATCACGTTGGACTTCCCTGAGAAGAAATCGCCCACTGCCAAAGTCTGAGTGCCTCTCGACATAAGGGGTAGGATCTGGTTCCGCCCTGTTTGTTGATGTACCACACTACAGACATGTTGTCCATCTGAATTGCAATAGTCCCTGTGGGAAGAGAGTCCTGAAGGGCTTGCAACGCTAAAAGCACTGCTCTCATCTCTAAGACATTTATGTGCAAGTGGCACTCGAAAGGTTGCCACGTGCCCTGGACTGTCCTGCCCTGATAATGCCCCACCACCCGATCAGGGAGGCGTCCGTTGTCACCCTGGCGACTGGGGGGGAGGAATGAAAGGTCTGCCCTGGAGAACTTGAGGTGATGTGATCCACCAAGACAGGTGATTCTTGCACGATTGAGTTATTAATATGATGTGAGACATCGGGAGCTGTTGGAAGGACCATTGAGTAAACAGCATCCATTGGAGGATCCTCATGTGGAAACGAGCTAAGGGGAGAAGTGTGATAGTAGCTGCCATGAGTCTTAATACCTTCAAGACTACCCTGGCTTTGACCTTGTTGCATTGTAATAGAAGGTACACTTGTTTGCGGATATCTAACACTCTTTGCTCTGTAAGTCTGGCGGAAAGATTGAGTGTGTCTAAGGTGGCGCCTATAAAGGTAATAGATTGACAAGGTAACAAGGCAGATTTTTCGAAATTTATTGAAATGCCTAGAGCTTGGCAAGTTTGGATGGTGAAGTCTCTGGATAGAAGCAGTTGATGTCTGGTGGTGGCGGTAAGGAGCCAGTCATCTAAATATGGAAACACCTGGAATCCTTGACATCTCAAGTGAGCCGCGACCACTGCCATGCATTTGGTAAACACTTGGGGGGCTGTAGTGAGACCAAAGGGCAGGGCTCTGAACTGGTAGTGACTGGCTCCCAGCCTGAAGTGGAGAAACCTCCTGGAGCGTCTGTGCATTTTGATATGTTAGTACGCATCCTGAAGATCTATCGAGCACATCCAATTGTCCTGACCCAAGAAGCGTAGAATGGACTGTAGCGTGACCATCCGGAATTTTGTTTTTTTGATATAATTGTTTAACTTGCTGAGATCCAGTATAGGTCTCCAGTCCCCTGTTTTTTTTGGTACCAAAAAGAATTTGGAGTAGATTCCGGATCCTTGCTGGTCTGCTGGGACTGATTGGATAGCTTTTTTTGATAGCAGCTTTGGTATTTCTAGTGCTGCTTGTTCCCTTAGACTGGGTGGAACGTCTGGAAGGGTTCCTTTGGGTTGGGATGGGATGTGAATAAAGGGAATTTTGTAACCCTCGGATATGACTTACTGTACCCATTTGTCTTGGGTGAGGGAAAGCCAGGCTTTTGGGTACAGTGATAATCTTCCCCTGACTGCCTCCGAAGGTGGACAGCTGGGCAGCTCCTCAGGGATGCTGAAAGGGTTTATCAGAGAAAGTTTCTCTGCTACCCTGGTTTTGCGGACCTCCTCTGCCTCTAGGGCGGCGTCTATTGTTATTCCCCCCTCTGCCTCTGGAGGGAAATCGACCTTGTGCATCAGATGAGACTCCCTGAGGTTTACGGAACCACATTTTTCCTCCCCTCTGACCTTTTGGATAAGGTCTAGAAGGGGTAGTAAAACGGACTCCCACGGCAGAGAGAGTCTTACCTTCCACCTCGCACCTAGTCAATGTATCCTTCACCTGAGGACCAAACAATGTTGAACCATCAAAGGGGGAATTGGTGAAGGATGCCTTGAAAGGGTCTGCAAAATTGCAAAGCCGCATCCAGGCATGACGTCGTAAAGCTATACCTGTGCCTGCGGCCCTACTTGCCCCATCAGCAGCATATGAGATAAGCCGCATGGAGGAGTTAACAATCGAATTCAGGGTTGCCAACTGGGAGTTCATTTTGTCTTGGAAACCCTCAGCAGTTGGATCCTGTATAGCCTCACCCATATCTTTGAGCAAATCTCTCTGGAGACGGGTGAAGTGACACAAGTAGTTCAGCGACCACAGTGAAAAGGTCGCTGATGAAAACATCCGCTTACTGTACCTGTCCATGGTCCTAGACTCTTTATTTGGAGGATGGACAGGTACCGAAGGATCGGCTAACTCCTTCTTCGTGGCTGCGGCCACCACCATGGCATCAACAGAGACACCTTTAGATAGAAACTCTTTCTCATTAGGGGCAGTAATAAATTTTGACGGCCTCCTTGGGGTAGGTTCCACTGAATCAGGGGCCGTCCAACTCTTCCTTGCCACCACTTCCATAAGGGGGTGAAAGGGAGGGGACACGCAGGAGGTGGAAGGGCGAGAGCCAAACGCCTCAAGGTAAACTGACTTGTCCTCTGAAGGGTTAAGGGCGGGCCAGTTCCCCCCTCTGTTTCAGGATTTCAAGGATGTCAGCAAAGGAGACATCCTCAGAGGGGGACCGAGGGGAACCTTCAGATTCCTCCAAGTCAGTGTCAGAGGTGATAGACTCAGGGGAGTCAATGTGCTTCCTCTTGCACTGTCTCTTCCGAGGGGGTTCTCCTACCGGATCAGGAGAGGCCTCAGAAGAGGAGGAAATTCCCAATGGGGAAACCTGAGGAGCTGGCTCTCTGCGGTCTGATACAAGAGGATGGGTAGAAATCACCGCAAGCACTGAAGAGGGAGGAGCTGACGGAGCCGACCGTGGGGTAGACACTGGGTCTAGCACGCTCCGCATGACCTCGAAGGCGCCCCTATCAGGCAAGGCCAGAGGTCCCCACTCCGAGGAGACAAGGACTCCACCCAGCACCGACAGGGACGGCTCCGAGGCCGATGCCGGAGCTGAACTCACCAGCGCCGACGCTCCGAGAGGGAGAACGGGGCCGGACAAGGGTCCGATGCCACTCGCCCCCTCGGAGACGACGAGGGAAGTCCAGCGCCGAGATCCGGCCAATGAGGAAATCGGAGCAGGCGATGGAGCCGAAAGGGAAGGTATCGGCTCTGAAGCACCGACAGCCACGGCTCCGATGAGCCCCGGCTTCGAACTCAAAGGAGTCGGAGGAGGAATAAAATCAGGGATGGAAATAGATGCTGACTGCTGAGTAGAGCTATGCAGCATTTGGGCCAGTGCCTTGGACTTGAGAAGTCTACTCACCACCCTTTGTAAATCATGGTCGGACAGCCTGGAGGACCGAGAGGAATGAGACCTATGGCTCCGTTCCGATAGAAGAGGAGATCCCGGAGCCGAATGGATGGAGCCGATGGAAGGGGACCTAGACCTCTTCTTTGAAGATGGCTCCGATAAGCCTATCGGAGCCAACTGAGTCTTATCAACCTTGGCTCCAGCCGGAGCCGAGGTGATGGTATGAGATTTGGAAACATCGGCTCCAGCCAGAGCCGATGTCGAAGCCGTTTTAATGCTTCCAGGGGATGGCTCAGAAACTGGAGCTGACGGTCTGGAAGTCTTAGAAGGCTTCCCTGACACAGACTGGGTCGGGGGGGCCTTCAGGCTTTAACAAGCCACGTAGAATCAACTTATTTTTGCGCTCCTGCAGGACTCTAGGGCTGAATGCATGGCACACAGCACATGAGTCCTGCAGGTGCAAAGGTCCCAGGCAATATACACAAGAAGTGTGACCGTCCGTCAGAGACATTTTCTGACAGCATGAATCACACTTCTTGAAGCCTGAGACCTTGGAGTCTTTAGACATCCTAAAAGCTGAGTGAAGAAAAACACAAGCACAACACACAGACACACCCTTAACCAAAATAAAAATCCAGTCACACTGAAAGACTAGGGGAAGGAGGGAGAGGGCCAAAGGCCTAAAAGTTAAGAAGGGAATAAGAAGGGAATAAAAAGGGAATTCTAACACAAGAGGGGACCCGATTTAAACTAATGGAATACTTTAAATAAAAACTATACTAAATGGAAAAAATAGGGGTTGAAATTGAAGTTTCTGAACAAGAAAACTTACTAACCTGCCAGAGCCGGTAGAAGAAGCACCTCGTCAGCTAAGCGGCAAATGAGATCTGAGTAGTTACCGCCTAGCATTGTGGGATATAGGGGAGCCTCGAGCCGGTGGAATTAGCTCTCGAGCTTTAGTATTGGCCGAGTCGGAGCCGAGGATCGGCTCCGAACCCATCCAGCAAGAATGAATGCGAGACTGACAACTTAACATCTAGCTATTACACTCACACATGTTCACTCTCTGGCTGCACTCTAAAAATTTCACTGAAGCTAGTAAGTGCTGACTATTTACATGCACGTTCAGTCCTTGAAACACTTCTTAAAGACACAGCATACATATTCTATTCTACATCCTCCCTCTTTGAGAAATAAGTCATGCAATGTTGATGACATTAATTGACATGCAATCAATATAAATAATTCTTTGTCATGCAACTATACAAAACTAAATATATATATACACAATTATGTCCAGGTTGCTGTATATTTCACACCAGGACTGGAAATATGACCAAACCATATGAGATAGAAATATGAATCAGGTTTAGCAACTGGGACTGTCTCTGCTGAATGTTCTACTTTTCGGATATCAGGATCTCATCAGGAATGGAAGTAGAAGTTAAGACAAGTTCTGCAACAGGAATATTGTCTGAATTGCTCTGAGATCTACAGTCTGTATCAGAGGAACAATGCTGCAATATCGATTCTGATACAGGAAGAAGATGTCTGCAGTTTCTCCTGTACTCCACACTCTCAGATTCTACGAAGTAGGATCTTGGCTCAGTACATATACCTGTTACTTTACCAATCCAGTCGAAACCTTTCGCCATTTGTATCGTCTCTGTCACTCATCCTTTTAACAGACGAAGAAATCTGTTCAATTTATCATAGCTGGACTTCTAGAAAGAATGCGTTCTGAAAAGTTGAGATCTAATTGTCCTGTTGTTCTTAGCTTTAGGCCTCAGCAAACTGGAACTGATAAGCAATGTTGTTCTGGTTTGCCTAGATAGAAGTCACTGAGCAGGAAAGGCAAATATATTGTCATGGGGTATGTTTCTGAGATTAAGTAAATTTAAAAAGACATTGGTATTGTCACGCTTTGACTTCTCAAGTAATTGCTTTGCACTCTGCATGCACGTTCAGCTAGTCCATTTGACTGTGGATATTCTGGACTACAAGTAGCGTACAACGTCCAACACTTTTGCAAATTTCTGAAACAAGTGACTAGTAAATTTACTGAGTACCACTGTCAGAAATAACTTTGTGTAGACTACCATGTACTAAGAAACTGTTTCAACTTAGTAATAACAGCAGTGGACATTTGGTTAGGTAGAAAATCAATCTCAAACCAGGTCGAATAAGAGTCTACCAATACCAAGAAATACTGATTGTTCCACTCGAATACATCAGTGGCTACTGTTGACCAAGATAGTTCAGGAACTTGACTTAGCTGAAGTGGTTCTTTTTGAAAATGCAGTTTAGTACTACTGCATGCTGAACAAGAAGAAAGTACTTTATCAATGTCTTTCGCTAGAAAAGGCCAAAACACTAGTCCGCTCACCCTTCCTTTGGTAGGTTCGGAACCTGGGTGACCATGATGCAAAATCTGGATATATTCATGTTGTAAGAAAGCAGGAAAAACAATTTTAGGACCTTTGAAAATAATGCCATCTTCCATCAACATCTCATCTCTGGACGGAAAATAAGTTTGCACTTCAGGTGGTACACTAGATTGCTTTGATGGCAATCTAACATTAATATAGTGGTTGAGCTTTTGCAAAATTGGATTAGTCTTTGTATGATTTCTCAGCTTATCAAGTCTCGTGTTAGAAAAACTATGCACTTCCATGATGTCAAAGTCAAAATTCTCTGCAGGAAGCTGTTCCGTTGTATTACTGGGCTATCTGGATAAATCAGCCAGCTAAAGAAGTTTGTCTTTTGTACAGACCATTTTGAAGTTGTACTTCTGCAATTTGAGCATTATTCTTTGTAATCTTGCTGGAGCTAAATCCATAGGCTTCTTTAAAATAGTAACTAAAGGAATGGTGATCAGTTTCAAACTGAACCACTCGACCATAGATATAAATCATGAAGCTTTGAACATGCAAATACTACTGCCAAAAGTTCTTTCTCAATGTGAGCATATTGCATTTCAGTTTGGGTAGGAGTTATTGATGCACAGGCTACTGGTCTGCCTTCTCTGCCTTCTTGAAAAATGACTGCACCTAGACCAAATTTTGAAGCATCACAGGAAAGGGCTACTGGTTTACTGGCATTATAGTATCTTAATGCAAGTGGGGTGGCAATTTTCTAATTAAGGTCATCAAATGCTTTCTGGTTCTGTTCCAACAAAGACCATGTAGCATTTTTCCACATCAGCTCTCTCAAAGGTGCTGTCAACTCACTGAAGTCTGGTATAAACTTGCCTAAATAGTTGACCATAGCAAGAAAACATTGTAGAGCTTGAACATTATCTGGTGCTGGCATCGCAAGAAAGCCTGCTTGCTTGAACTGGCTGCAAGCCAGTGCTGGTAAATAAATGACCTACATAATGTAACTTCTGGTAGTCTGAATTTGCACTTCAGAGGATTGACCTTTAAGTTCACTTCACGTGCTCTGACGAGAACTCTCTAAAGGTCTCTGTCATGCTCTGCTTCACCATTACCTCAAACCAATAAATCTACTATTATGGTGCAAAGATAACCTGAAATAATTTGCTCTATTGCACACTGAAAGACTTCACTTGCAGAATTTATTCCAAATAGCATTCTGAGGAATCTGTACCTGCCAAACGGGTTACTGAAAGTAGTGAGTAATGAGGATTTGCGATCAAGAGTCACTTGCCAAAATGAACTTTTTGCATCTAAGACAGAAAAATCAGTGGCATTTGGTATTAGGGTTGTGACTTCCTCAACTGTATGCACTGGATGAGGCAGTCTCTAATGATTTGTTCAAATCTCTTGGATCAATACATATTCTGATTTTGTCTGAGCCATTTTTGTGGGCTGCTACCATGGACAACATCCATTCAGTTGGTACTGATCCTGGACAAATTACACCTTGCTGTACCTTTTTATACAACTGAGCTTTAACTCTATCCTGCATTGCTGGACTGACCTCTGGGTCTAACTTCATAGAATACACAACTGGAAGTTTGCCCAACTTGTCATCGAAAACATCAGCATATTCTGAGAAAATGGCTTCAGTAAAACTGTAACTAAGAGATGTGCTTATATGATGAACCTCTTTGGTAAATGAAAGCAAATTCATTCTTAAACTGTTTCTGAGACCAAATAATGACTGCACAGGTCTTCGGACTACATAGAATAACAAGCCGTAACAGTTCTTGGCCAAATAACATGACAGCAGTACTGAGCCCTCAGTTTGAATTCCTTCACCTCCATAAGCAACAAGTTTTGCACAACTAGCCACATTGAGTTGTACATTAGCTCTCACTTTAGCAAAAGTATCTGTTGAGATAACATTACATTTTGAACCAGTATCTACTTTGAGCTTGGTGGATTTATCATTGATCTGAACAGTACAAAACACTTCATTCTTTGTCAACAAATTAACTGCATTGGCCTTTTCACCAACTACTGATATGCCATCAATGTAGAAAGTAGACTGCTGCAATTCTACTTGATCAGTTTGCTTTTCTGAGTGACCTTTCTTTATAACTATGTGAGCTTTACTTCTTTGAAAATGGTTCCATTTTTTACACTTATGGCACTGCTGACCAAATGCTAAGCATTTCTCTCTTTTAGACTTATGACTGGCACAATTGTTACAGTTAACAATAAAGCTGGATTTGGATTTTGCTGACTCATGCTTGTACTGCACTGAGCATGCTCCTTTCTTAGAACTTGCTGGAAAATCATGGGGCTTCCCTGGTGAACCAGCAAGTGTGTGGCTGCTATGTGCTTAGGCCTGCTTTTGCTTGCCACGTGCTGCATGCTGTCTACATTTGCTCTAGAGACTGCTGAAACCATACTCATCACTTGTAAGCTCACTTGTGTGCCATTCTGTAACTTCATGGATTTGACAAATCACAAAAGCTTTGCTCAACATTAAATCACTGTCATGAAGCAAAATCTTTCTCACACTATTAATACCACACACATGCCTGTCCTTTACCAACTCATCTTTTAAGTCACCAAACTGACACATTTTAGCTTAGTTTCTCAGGTCAGTAATGTAAGCTGCAAAAGTTCCCCTTGGTTTCTGATCTCTTGTGTAAAACAAATCCCTCTCTAATGTAATATTTGTCTGGTGGTTACACACTTCCCTGAATTTGCGCTTCAAACACTCGGGGTCTTCATTTGATCCAGCCTGTACAACAATATGACATTTATCACCTTCTCCCTCATATACTGCTGGTGCATACACAAATGAACGCTCTCTTTCAATGGGCTCTGACCCAGCTAGGTTTAACAAAATGAATGCCCTAATGTGTGCATCTTTGTCAGAATAAGCTGCTTGTATAAAAATATCTTACTCTTGCTCAAATATTCTCCAATCCTCTGCAACATTCTGATCAAATACAAGTGGTTTGAGCTTTCGAAATCCATCTGCCATATTAACACAAACCAGTGAAGGGTTTTGAAAATATGCACGAACATACATATACCAGTACTTGTAACTATGCCCAATAGCACAACAAGCCTCTGAATAACTGAACTTTGTGAAATAAGTCTCTTGGACACTGTAATGCTCTTGAAATCACTGTACTGCAAGAAATCCCCTCTTATCAGTGTAAGAAACATTTCAAAATAACTGCAAAGTGCAAATGAACTGGGCAGAAGAAGCTCAGAGTAAGAAACATTTAGAAGTAATTATACTTTGCGAATAAATCATGCAAGTTTTCATTACCTTTGGTTCTTTTCTGGCTCTTTTTCATGCTTGTTTCTCTTAATTTACCTTCACTGTTATCTCTGCACCTTGTAGCTCTGAATATCAATCTCTGGAATGCCAGTTCTGACACCATGTCGCTCTTCTAGTCAGGATACAATAGCTAAGACTTCATGGGTTCTGTTCAAGCAGCTTTATTATGTACAAACACATTATCTAAGTTAAAGTTATTAAGCCTCAATCCTAAACTTATAAAGAAACTAGCTATTACACTCACACATGTTCACTCTCTGGCTGCACTCTCAAAATGGCAATGAAGCTAGCACGTGCTGACTATTTATTTGCATGTTCAGTCCTTGAAATGCTTCTTAAAGATACAGCACACATACTGTATTCTACACTGACGTTCAATGTCAGATTGTTGGTGTCACACCAGCATAGCATATGTTCCACTTCACTCCTCCTCCTCCTATATACTGTTTCAATGCCATTCCTGACAAGACCTATGACCGCGGTGTCTGCAAACTTGGTAAATCTACCGTATTCATATCTGGCTACACAGTCATGTGCATGCAAGGTGAATAGTAGAGGACTCAGGACAAAGCCCTGTGGTACACCCGTGTTCAGAGTTATGCTTTTAGAGCCATATCCCATACATACCTTTTGGTTCTGTTTGTGGGAAAGTCTAGTACCCAATTGCACAAGGTGGTGTTGATGCCCAGTTGGATTAGTTTTATCACTAGATTCTTGGAGATGACAGCATTAAAAGCGGAACTGAAGTCAATGAATAACATACTAAAGATGCTAAAGAGATGGCATCTGCTGTGCAGCAGTTTGACCTGTAGGTAAACTGCAATGTATCTAGTGCTGCAGGTATGCTTGCTGAGATGTGGTCCTTGATCAGCTGCTCGAAGCACTTCTTTACTGTCAATGTTAAAGCAACTAGGTAATTAAGCATTCAGACTTGCTGGTTGTAGTTTCTTGGGTAAGGGAATGATAGTCATGTTATTATAGTATCTCAGTACGATGGCTAATCACAGTGATGCACTGAAAAGGTCCGAGTATTGATGCCAGCTGTGTAGCACAGGCCCTGAGAACCCTGCCCATAATGTTATCTGGACCAGCTGCTTTCCTTGGGTTAACTCATCTCAAAGTTTTCAGTAAATTACCTGTGCTGAGACAAAGCACTTCCTCATCCTGACCGACAGGTAGTTTTGTCTACCACAGTTTTGTTGTCCACGTCGAACCTGCTAAAAAAGTTTAGTTCATTTAAGAATTCTGTACTGTTGTCACAATAGGCGGATGCAGGTTTGTAGTCAGTTATGTCTTGTATGCCTTTCCACAGACGTCGAGAGTCCCTTTGGTCATTAAAATGACCCTGAATTTTTCTTCCATAGGATCTTTTGGCCTCTTTTATGCCTTTGTTTAGGTTTGCTATGGCCACCCTTAGGGCATCCTTGTCTTTAGATCTGAACGCTGCATTACATGCCTTTATAAACTAGTACACCTTATTAGACAGCCATGGTTTAAAAGTAATCCCTGGCCTGAATTAGTTCATGCCTGGTTGGGGGCAGTGAAGAACCCATCATCCAGATATATAAACACCCAGAATCCTTGCAGTCTCGGGTGAGCTGTGACTAATGCCATGCATTAGGTAAACACCCCGGGGGCTGCAGTGAGTCTAAAGGACAGAGCTCTAAAATGGTAATGACTAGCTCCCAGCCAAAAGCGCAGATGACCTCTGGAGTGTCTATTTTGATGTGATAGTACGCTCTTGTAAGTCCACTGAGCACATCCAATCATCCTTTCACAACAGCAGTAAAATAGACTGAACAGTTACCATTAGGAAGTTTCCCTTCTTTACAAACAAATTCAGTTTGCTTAGATCCAAAATGGATCTCAGATCCCCAGTTTCTTTGGCACTGAAAAGAAGCGTAAAAGTTCCGAATCCTTTTTGTTCGGTTGGGACCTCTTGGATGACTCGCTTTTTTGCAGTAGTTTTTGAATTTCTGATACTGCATACTCCCTCTGACTGGGTGGAACATCTGGGAGATTCTTTAACTTCTCTGGTGGAGGAAGGAAAAAGGGAATGCAATATTCTCTGGATATAATCTTTAGCACCCATTTGTTTTCTGTTAAATTGGTCCAGGCAGCTGAGTGCAGTGAAAATGACCCGCAACTGCCTCCAGAGAACAGCAGTTGGGCAGCGCTTCAGGAGCACTGATAGACTTATCAGAGAAAGGCTCTCTGAAGCCTTGATTCTGTGGTTCCCCCTCTGCCCCTGGCATTTCCCACTGAAGCCTCCTCCTCTGCCTCTGGAGGAAGAATCTCTGCATTGACCTTGGGAAGATCCCTGAGATTTTCAGAACCAGGTTTTCTTGCCATTACGCTTGTTTCTACAAAAAGTGCGCTGGGGGGTTGAAAACCTGACCACAACGGATGACAATGTCTTTCCTTCCTGTGGGTTAGGGTCTCTGACGGATGGCCCAAATAGAGAGGAGCCATCAAATGGGGCATTCACAAAGGACTCCTTAAAGGGTTCCACGAAATCACAAAGCCTCTTCCAGGCATGTCTTCTAACAGCAATGCCTGAGCCGGCTGCTTATGAGGCACCCTCCGTGGAATGGGAGATAAGCCTCATGGAAGAGCTGGACAAGGATGAGGGAGTTGCTAGTCAAGAAGAAACTTTCTTGAAATATTCCGCCGACATGGTCTCTGCTATAGAGTCCGACAGTTCCTTAACCAGATCCCTCTGCAATCAAGTAAAATTTGCCAGATGCTTTAAGTGGCAGAGGCGTAAACGTGCTTACCAAACCTATCCATCACTCTGGACTCCCTGTTTGGCGGATGGACAGTGGAACTCTGTTCAGCTAGTTCCTTCTTGGTAGCTGCTGCCACAACCATGGCATCAACTGGAATACCTATGATCTGTCATGGGGGGGGGGGGGCAAGAGCTTATCTGGTCATTTCAGAATTGGTTTGATTGTGTCCGGCTTCTTCCAGGCCCAACAGGGCACCAAATCCACGAGCTCATCTGTAGGCGAATAACCCAGGATGTAGATGGGCCTATTGCAAAAGCCTCCAAAAACATGGACTCTTTCATGGAAGGAGACTGGGCTGACCAACTACCTCTCTGCCTCAGGATTGCTAAACTGTCCCCAAAGATAACATCCTGCTGTGGTGGCCATGGAGATTCTTCCCCATTATCAAAGTCCATGTCCACAGTAATGGACTACAAGGGGGAGTTTATGTGCCTCCTCTTGCACATCTTCTTACAAGGGATCTCCTCTGTGGGATGTTCAGGCGAGGTCTTGAAAGAAGATGGGACTTCCTTCTAGGGGAAGAGTTTGAAAACTCATCTGGACTGGCTGACACTGGCCAGGCATGATAGGCTCAATTCTCCGATCCAAGGGGGGTTGAGATGGAGGGTTATAGCTCAGAGAGGCTGGATCCTTATGACTAGAGAAGGCCCTTTCTACAACTTGGAATGTCAATGAACCTGGTGAATCCCTCCCCAGTTCCACAGGAGCCAAGACAACCAAAGAAGAAAGGGTAGAGAGACCCCCCCGAGCTGTGGGTTCCAATGTAGAACCAGACCCGAACTGTCCAGCACTGAATCACTCAGAGGAAGAAATTACTCCACCTCCCCCCAGATCCGACAAGGACATCCCAGATCCAAAACCACTGAGGTCCGACGACATCGGAACAGAGGAAGTCAGGGCAGCAGTCGTAGTAGAGGAAGGGCACCTCCTCAGATCCAACCCTGGCTCTCTCAGGTGGCTACGATCTTGAGACTCTGATACCGAGGGATGGATCGGAGGAGACTGCGCTGTAAAGGAAATGCTCGCAGATCCCAGAGGGGACGAAGCAGACAAAACCCTCAACTGAATCAGAGTCTTGAGGACCTTCCTGATCATCTTGTCCATGTCTAAAAAAACTAAAGAGATGTGGCTGCTGCTGCAGTGAAGTGAGCTCTAACAGTTTTTGGGAGCTCTAAACCTTGACCCTTGTAAATATATGAGATGCAGTCTGTAATCCACTTGGCTAGAGTCACCTTGGTAACTGGAAGGTCCAATCTATTTCCTGAGAAGGAAACAAATAATTGACTGTTTTCTTATGTCCTTCCTTCTATGAAGGTAAAAACATAGTGGTCTATAAACATCAAGAAAATGCAAATATATTCACCTTTACTACTGAAATTTGGGAAGAAAACTGGCAGATTAATGGATTGGTTGATAGTAGTTTTTGAAACTATCTTTGGTAAGAATGAAGGATTAGTATGAAAAGTGACCCTATCTTTGTGAAAGATAAAATATGATGGTTGGGATGGCAATGCCTGCATTTCACAAAATCTCCTTGCAGACATGATGGCTACCAGAATATAGTTTTCCAAGAGAGAAATTTCAGCTGATAGGTAGCTGCTGATTCAAAGGGAGGCTGTATAACTTTCTGTAGTATCAAAATTTAAGTCCCAAGGTGGTGAAGGATCCTTACATTGGGGCTTCAGTAAAAAATTCCTCTTCAAGAAAGCTTTGCATAGCTTTTGTGATGCCAACGAGGAACCATCAAATCCAATTTGAAAGTTAGAGACTGCAGCTAGCTGCACTTTTGTTGTAGAATAAGCTGCTCCCTCATTGAACAGCTTTCTAAAAACTCTAGAATAGTGTGGATAGGAGCTGAAAAAGGATCTACATCATTCTGTTGAGACCAATATACGAATCTCCTCCATTTACTAATACAACCTTTGTGCAAACGGTCTAAGAGAAGATAATAGGATATGGCGGACTGGGGAAGAGAGCATAGGTTGTCTGGCTATTAGCAGAATTGGAGATACCAAGCTGTCAGCTTGAGACTGTGAATGTTCGTGCAAGGCATTCCTGTCAGATGCAACAGGACGTCCAGAATTGGATTCAGAATCCATGGCTTCTTCCTTAGGTGAGGCCAAATGAAGGAAAACCAGATTTGTCGAGGTCAATACAGAGCTATGAGGATAACTTCTCTCTTCAACGTGTTCGTTTTCTGAAAAAAAATTAGGGATTAATGGGATTGGGGGAGAGGCATATAAGAGACCAGGAGGCCAATTTTAAGTGAGAGAATCTCTCAAGGACTCCCCCTCTTGGAGGGTTCAGGGCAAAGTACCTGCTGCATTTGTTGTTCAAAGGGGATGCAAAAAGGTCGCAGCAAAGTTAGCTCCATTTGCAGAATATGTTTTCCCCTCACTTTCTGATTGACGGACCACTCGTGATGCATAATAATGGACCTGCTCAACCTGTCTGCTATCACTTTCCACCCCTTGTAATGTTTCACATGCGAATCTGACAACGGATCTTGGCATCACAATGGTCTCTACTGAATCAGCTCTGGTGGAAGTCAGAGGAGGAGACAGTGAAGGAGTCCTTGGAGAAGATACCCCAACTCCAGGAGGGAGAGGGGCCTAAGAAGGAGCAGGAATACCTGCAGCCAACAACAGCTGATCCACCAATCTCACGTCTATGTGGGAGGGACTCCTGGAGGATCGAACGGACAATCCTGAAGAGGACTAAGGTCATTTAAAAGGCATGCTCACCTTCTCATTTGGGGAGACCATTCCTGTTACTGACAAAAAGACTATCTTCAGCCCAAGGATTTTGATGAAGCCAACTTCAAAACTAGCTAAACGCCTGGATCCAAAGGAGGTTTAATCAGATCCCATTAAAAAAGGAGCCAATCTGAGACCCTCAGAACTGGCAGTGAAGTCTTGGCCCTGGCTGTCGGTTCCAAGGAGGGAACTGAAGTCAGAGCAGCATTCAATGCCTAGGTAAGGATGCCTATTGACACCAGAACAGTTGGTACCAGGGGGGATTGAAGTGCTGGGCTCCAAAGCTCTGTTGGAAATCAGAGCAGGAGACAGTGAAGGAGTCCTTGGAGAAGATACCCCAACTCCAGGAGGGAGAGGGGCCTAAGAAGGGGCAGGAATACCTGTGGCCAACAACAGCTGATCCACCAATCTCACGATGTCTACCTCAGAGAGACTCCTGGAGGATCGAACAAACAATCCTGAAGAGGACTCAGGTCGTTCCAGAAAGGAACTGGGCAACTGGCCCGCAAAAGGGTCTATGGAAGGTGAATACCTTGTTTAGGAAAAAAGATTTGGATCTGGTTTCAGCACCAAAGGGGTGAACAGAGGCTGCTGATGCGGCATTGGAGAAGTTGGCACTGAGCCAGAAACTAAAGATGACGGTGCTGATTCTGGTGCCAAAGGCACTGTAGTGGCAGTAGTTGGTGCTGAGAATTCTTTAAGCCGTAGTTTCGGTAACTTTGCTTTTGGTTCCACGGAGATTGTCGGAACTGTAGCCTTATGTTTTTGTGCCACCGGTGCCATGGGGGACACAGGTACCCAGTGGCTCTTCTTTTTGAAAGGGTCTGATTTAGGAGGATCAGACTTGTACAAAGCTTCACTAAAGGTATAATCCAGAAAATATATAGATATATACATATATCTCAATAAGTAGCGAAAATACAAGATGATAAAAGAAATTTTAAGACTTAGCTGAGAGCAACAGCTGACGCGTCTTGCTGACAGAGTGGCAAATAAGATCTGAAGTAATGGAGAGAGGGGTATTGTGGGTAGAGTCTTAGCTCGAGAGTTTTTTTGACTGGCGCGAACTGTATAACGGCTGAGCTAGTTCCAAAGATCGGAACAGAGTCCCATTCGTCAAGAATGAATGAAGGTTGACAACTCTAATCAATTTATTTCCAAAGAGAGAAATGGAGATTCAACTTTCTGGAAAGTATAAGGGACTACCACATTGGCAGGAAGTGACAAGGTCCCTTTATAAAGTCATTTTGAATTATATGACTGTCCTTTGTTCTAGGAGGTTCCAGTTTTCTTTTTGGAACCTCCCTGCCATTGCTTTTTTGAACGTCCGCTTAACAGCATTCTGCTGAGATAATTAACTTTTAGTTATGTACTCACCATAACTTTATATGTTTGGGATCCATCTCGCCTACATTCTGTACTGATGGGCTCGGAGCCGACCCTCGGCTCCGACTCGGCACGCTATGCTATAGAGCGAAGCCTCTTATTGGCTGAGCTATTCTCTATCCCAGGATGCACCACCACTAATCCCCCAGATCTTGTTTGTCCGCATTCATGCACACACACATAACTTGTTTATATAACATTGCCAGATGTTTCAAGATGAAACAATAGAATTCGGACCGTCCGATCTCTTCTGATCTCCAAGGCAGGGGGAAGGAGGGTGGGTTATTAGAATGTAGAGATGGATCCCAAACATCTAAAGTTATGGTGAGTACATAACTAAAAGATGTTATGTGATCCTATCTCGCCTACATTCTGTACTGATGGGACAGCGTCCCTAGCACCTAAATCCTGGGTGGCTCACTGGAAAACACTCCTGAGAACTGTGGAACCAAATGAAGCTTGCCCCCGGGATGCCACATCCAGTTTGTAGTGGGAAATGAAAGTGTGCGGGGAAGACCACGTAGCCGCAGCACAAATTTCACTAATGGCAAGCTTAGAATGGAATGCTATTGAAGTAGCCATAGCTCTTGTAGAGTGAGCTATGACAGAGGTCGTAAGCTCTTTATTAGAAGAGGAATAAGCTTGACTAATACAGTCGCTGATCCATTTGGCAATAGTGACCTTTGTGACGGCTTTGCCCAATTTATTATCCGAAAAGGACACAAACAATTGATCTGTTTTAATTGTTTGTTTGGTCCTGTCTAAATAAAAATGCAATTGCCTGTGGACATCCAATGTGTGGAATATGTATTCCGCTTTGTTCGAGTACTTTGGAAAGAAAACTGGAAGTTCTAATGACTGTTGTAGGCAAAAACTGGAACAAACTTTAGGGACAAAGGATGGATTAGGCCTGAGAGATACTCTATCTTTGTGAAAAACCAGGTACAGTGGTTTTACAGATAGAGCTTGAAGCTCTGAAACCCTTCTGGCAGAAGTAATCGTGACCAGAAAGGCAGTTTTCCAAGATAGAAATTTCAAATCACATGTTGCTGCCAGTTCGAAGGGGGAGGAGGTTAAGGCACGTAACACCACATCGAGATCCCACGGAGGAGCAGGATGAGAAATCGGAGGACGTAAAAGCGCAGCACCTTTCATGAAGGTTTTATACAATCTGTTGCTCATTAAAGGTGGGTTTATAGATTCATGAAAATTGGAAATAGCTGCCAATTGGACCTTGATGGTAGAGACTGAAGAACCTTGATTGAATAGGGAAGTTAGAAATTTTAGGACTTCCGATACAGGAATAGTGATGGGATCCAGACCCCGGAGTTGAGCCCAAATAGCAAATCTCTTCCATTTGCTAGTATACAATTTCTTAGTGGCAGACTTGTGGGCCGAAGATAAGATATGTATGACTTCTGGGTCTAAGGTATGATTCCTGTCTATAGTCGGAAGAGGAGGAGCCAAGCTGTTAACTTCAAAGTGTGAAGGGACTGGTGGAGTAGTCCCGACTGATGAATTAATAGGTCTGGGATCTGATCCAGGAACCATGGACCGTCCAGTGCATATTTCCGAAGATAGGGGAACCATACCTGACGAGGCCAGTAAGGAGCAACTAAGATCATTTTGCTCCCCAAGTGAGACGCCTTTTGGATCACTCTGGGAAGGAGGGGAACTGGGGGGAAGGCGTATAGCAAGCCGGTGGGCCAAGGATGGGCTAGTGCGTCCATAGGGCTCTCCCCCGGAGCTGGAGTGAGGGAGAAGAACTTTTTGCACTTCGCGTTCAGCGGGGTTGCGAAGAGGTCGCAACAAGGAATTCCCCATTTGCTGAAAATCTGAGTTGCCACTGTATTGTTCAGAGACCACTCGTGAGGAGAGAGGATAGTTCTGCTCAGTCTGTCGGCTATCACATTGGATTTGCCAGGGATATGAGTTGCTATCAGAAAACGTCTGGTCGCCACTGCCCATTCCCATACTCTCATGGCCTCTCTGCAAAGAGGGTAGGATCTGGTTCCTCCCTGCTTGTTCAGGTACCAGACCACTGATATGTTGTCGGAGTGAATGGCAATCATGCCCTGAGGGAGGTAATCGTGGAGGGCTTGTAGAGATAGAAGCACCACCCTCATTTCCAAAATGTTGATATGAAGAAGACTCTCTTCTGAATGCCATTTGCCTTGGACTGACCTGCCCAGGGAATGCCCCCCCCACCCCATCTGGGAGGCGTCCGTAGTCAAAGTGGCCATAGGAGGAGGTGGAACAAAGGGTCGACCCTGATCCAGATTGGAGGGCACCAGCCACCAGCGAAGGTCCCGTTTGCAGGTTTCCGTGATCCGTATGAGGTGACTGAGAGGGAGATCCTGAAAGGACCACTGTGTCGAAAGAAGCCACTGGAGAATTCTCATATGCAACCTTGCTAGGAGAACTAGAAGAACAGTGGCCGACATAGATCCCAATAGCTGCAGGACCATTCTGGCTGGAGCTTTGGATCTGAGAAGCAAGGCTCGAACTTGAGCCTGTATGGTTTGTATCCTTTCTGTAGGAAGATAGACCCGCATTCGGTTTGAGTCTATCTCTACTCCGATGAATCTTATGCGTTGAGATGGCAGCAACACAGACTTTGGCCAATTGAAGGTGATTCCAAGGGAAGTGCCCAGTGATATTGTGGCTTGTAGGTTCTGCAATAGTAGACGCCTGGAGGTGGCAGTTAGGAGCCAGTCGTCCAGATACGGAAACACCTGGAATCCTAGACTCCTCAGGTGAGCAGTCACGACCGCCAAACATTTGGTGAACACCCTGGGGCTGTGGTGAGACCAAAGGGCAGCGCTGAACTGAAAATGACTGTCTCCTAGGCTGAAGCGCAAATGTCTCCTGGACGCCTGATCTACCATGATGTGGTAATAGGCGTCCTTGAGATCTATGGAGCACATCCAAACACCTTTCTCCAGCAGTGGGAGAATGGATTGTAAGGTGACCAAAACTTGGACTTTTTGACTGAACGATTTAGAATGCTGAGATCCAAAATGGGCCTCAAGTCCCCGGTCTTTTTTGGCACCAAAAAGAAGCTTGAGTAAGTCCCTAACCCGATCTGGTCTGCGGGGACCGGTTGGATGACTCCTTTTTGAAGCAGCTTTGAGACTTCTAAGGCTGCAATTTCCCGTTGACTGGGTGGCGGGTCCGGGATTTTCTTGGACGGAGGTGGGGAGTGAGAAAAGGGGATGGCGTAACCTCCGGCGATAATTCGAAGCACCCATCGGTCCTGAGTGATACCTTCCCAGGCTTTTAGGTGCCTCGAAAAACGACCCCCGACTGGCTCCGGAGCTGCACAGTCGGGCAATCCCTCAGGGATTGTGAAAGGCTGTAGAGCCACGAAAGGACTCGCCGTCTCCAGTGTTGCGGGGGCCTCTGCCGCCTCTGGGACGGCGTCTTCCAGAAAAATTTCCCCCTCCTCTGCCTCTAGAAGGGGGATCGTCCTGCTGTGAGGGATAAGACTTCTGGGATCTACGGAACCACATTTTCCCTCCTCTTTTAGCCTTGGGATAAGGCCGAAAGGGAGTGGAAAATCGTGCCCTTACGGCAGTCAAAGTCTTACCTTCTTGCTCGCAGCGGGTCAATGTGTCCTTTACCTTGGGTCCAAACAAAGAGGACCCATCAAAGGGAGCGTCGGCAAAGGAAGACTTAAAGGCTTCCTTAAAATGACACAGGCGGAGCCAGGCTTGCCTCCGTAGAGCAATACCCGTACCCGCCGCTCTACTCGCCCCCTCGGCCGCATATGAAATGAGCCTCATGGACGAGTTTGATATCTATGACAGCGTAGCCAACTGAGAGCCAACCGTCTGGGCCAGCTGCTCAGGTAGGTTACCCAAGAGGGTATCTGAAAGCTCCTTGATCAGACCCCTCTGAAACCTGGTGAAGTGCGTTAAATAGTTCAGGGACCTTAAGGTAAAGGCCGCTGAACTGAGGGTGCGCTTCCCATACCGATCCATGCTCCTAGACTCCTTATTAGGAGGATGGACGGACGTGCTACATCTTGTTGGGTAGCAGATGCCACCACCAAGGCATCTACAGCCACACCTTTTGTCAAAAACTCCTTCTCTGGGGGTGCTGATAGGAACTTATTTGGGCGAGCAGGCACCGGTTCCACAGAGTCTGGAAGTTCCCATGCCCTTCGACAGATCAAATCTAGGAGATCGTCGAAGGGCGGAGACACCCAGGAGGCGGAGGGCTGAGCCCCGAAGGCCTTAAGGAACACCGACTCGTCAGCAGAAGGGGGTTTGGAATGCCAGCCGCCTCGTTGTTTGAGGGCTTCCAAGATGTCTGCAAAGGAGACATCATCTGAGGACGACTTAGGGGACCCCTCTGCATCATCAAGATCAGTGTCTGACGTGAGAGACTCATCGGGGGAGTCAACATGCTTCCTCTTGCACGATCTTTTCCTTGGGGGTTCCTCTGAAGAAGCTTCAGAGGGACCTCCAGGAGGGGGGGAACCCCCAGTGGGGGTGACCTCAGGCCCCAGGGCTCCGCTGTCTAAGGACAGGGGGACTGCCAAAGACCCAGTCTCCGTATGTAGGGAAGGTGCTGATGAGACCGTGGAGGTAGCCAAAGAAGATTTGGCTAACGCACTCCTCATGGCTCTGAAGGCCGGACCAGCAGAATCCTGGGAAGGTCCAACCCCCGTGGCCACAACAGTAGACGGTACCCCCGCAGCCGACGCACCGAGAGGAAGGCTTGGAACCGAAAACATCAGTCCCGAAGCATCCCCCCGGGGCCGACAGAGGAGGTCCGTGTACCGAACTCCGACTCGAGAGCCGGGGTTGGAGTAAGGGTCGGGGCTGACCCGAAAACCTCCATCGGCTCCACCAGCACCGGCTCCAACGGTGCCGAGGCTGTTGGAGGAGGAACCAGAACTACAGGATGGGCCATCGGCTCCGAAGCCGAATGGGCTGGAGCCGAAACTAATTTTTGGAACACAGGAGACTGAAACAGTCTTAGGAGCACCCTGTCGATGTCCGAATCAGACATCTTGGAAGATCTAGATGAAACCGATCAGGTCCGAACCGACTTCTCCATCGGCTCCAAAGGACTGGGGGACCGGCTCCGAATGGACTCAACCAATATCGGTGCTGAGGGAGATCCCAAAACAATTTCCCTCGGTGCCGAGGAGGGCTTCGGCGCCGAAGGGGAAGAGTCTGAGCCGGCAACCCTCATCGGCTCCAAAATCAGTGGAGCCGATGAAGGTGACCCGCCTCTCGAAGCCCCGGTCATCGGCTCCGAAACCAGAGGAGTCGAGACTGGGGGCATCGAGGCAGACCGTTCCGCCCTCGGCTCCGAAGTCCGTGGAGCCGATGGAGAAGCCTGCCTGGATTTCTTAGTAGTCGGTTACGACGGGCTGGTCGGAGCCGACGCTTTCTTTTTCTTAGTTGGAGAGGATGAGGAAGATAAGGCCTCCTCGAAGGAGGGTTTAATCAGCCCTTTCAAGATTAATTTATTCTTCCTCTCTTGGAGGACCCTAGAGGAAAAGGCGTGACACACGCTGCAGGACTCCTGTAGGTGCATGGCGCCTAAACAGTATATGCACGAGGAGTGATCATCAGTTATAGACATTTTATAACTGCACCTCATGCACTTCTTGAACCCTGAGGGTCTATGTTCTTTAGACATAATGTCTCTGAAACAGTCACTATAACAGTGGAAAAGATCACTATGTAGTCAGAAAAAAACAGAGATTTTAAACAACAATAAATTTTTTTTTTTTTTTTTTTTTTTAACGATAAGTCAAAATTACCAGTACAATACAATTATCACAAACAGCAAAAAGGAGGGCCAAGAACCCTCTAACTTAAACAGGTACTAGACCTCCTTAAAAAAAAGAAACTGCTAATGAATAGGGGAAGGCCCCTCTAACTTAAACGGGAAACCTTTCCTTAAACAAACACACAAATTTACCACAAATTTATATCAAAAAACACTCATACAACAACAATAGCTGTTAAAACAGCTTTTGGGTAAGAATAGAGAATTTCCTGACAGGAAAACTTTAGAAAAAAACAGCACTTAGCTCAGCCAAGTTTGAGACCACGTCCTAGCTTGTAAGTGGCAAACGAGATCTGGGGGATTAGTGGTGGTGCATCCTGGGATAGAGAATAGCTCAGCCAATAAGAGGCTTCGCTCTATAGCATTGCGTGCCGAGTCGGAGCCGAGGGTCGGCTCCGAGCCCATCAGTACAGAATGTAGGCGAGATAGGATCACATAACATCTTTGTTTTTTGTGAAAGTTAAACAAGGGAGCCAAGAATCCTCTGGAAAGCTTAGAGCAGAAGGGCTGAGAATCTGAGGGATTCCCTGAATCAGCTTACTTCTCTCGTCACACTTTTTGATAATATCTGTAACAGAGGGTCAAAAAACTAAATCTCCAAAGGAGAATTCAAAATTCTTCTCCAGGTGCAGATTTGAAGGAATGGCCTTTTTAAGTGAGGTGACTCCCTCCTTAGTATCCCTAAGGTGGTAGGTAGAGTTTCTTACTATTAGTCTGGAAGGCAGTAGTGGGTATAGTTGAAGGATTAACCTGAATATAATGGTAGCTTGTGCTATTACATGAAGTCACTCGACTTTTACAAGAAGAAATTGCGAAGTTTTGGGATCAAAATGATTAAAAAGCTGCAGATATTACAAATAGCTGTTTGCAGCAGTGTTGCATCAATAAAGTTTAGGGCAATAACAGACAGCTAATGCTCTAGTTTTGGAATTAACAATTTTTTGGCAATAACCATCATTGACCCTACAAAAACAGATTTATTTTATACAAGACTTTCAACTGTGTAAGAACGTTATTAGTTAAAAGTTGAGTGTGATGCTCAGAACTGACAGTGTTGAGTCTAGGTTTAAGCCAAGGTAAGACCCTGTCAAGAGGTTTCTTTCCCTGGCTAATTTGAGAAGCATCTCCCAGAACCACAGAAGATGGTTCTACAATGTTTGGATACGACACTGGAACAGCAGCAGACAAAGTGCCTGACCTCCCCCAGTATACAGGTCCAGAAGAAAACACAGAAGTACGTGAATGGTCTGAGGAACAACATCAGGCCAATTAAGAATCACTCACTAATAGCTGAGGCACTGTCTAAACCTCTGGAGGTAGCAAGGGCTCTTTACTGTGTTTTTTCCTTTTTGGGTACAGTGACAGAAGAACCTGCAGGACTCCAGTAATTATCCATGCTGTAGCCAAAAAAGAATTCTGACTGCCAGTAAGCACTGCAGGGACTAGTCAGTCAGAAAGCAAGGTGGCAGGAAGAAAGACACCAAAAACTTAACAATATAACCTTATGAATGCAAGTTGCTACACTAATGCGAAAGGAAATGAAGCATGGAATCAGAGCAGTAGTAATCCTGTCAATATCATATTACTACAATCTCCTATCCTTTTACATGATCCCTTTTCAACAAATAGAAATACTAGCTCAAGAAGATGTGAGCAGCAACTCTGAGTTTAGTGAGCATGGACCCAAAACCAGCAACATGGTAGGAGTTTCCTGCTAACATCAAGACGAAATGGTCTGATAAGCCACTTGTGTAACAGATCACTCATAATCCTTCCAGCAGTAGCCAACACACAAATAATCAATTACATTTGAACAAAGTTTAACATGCAGTACTGTAAGATTAACCAAACAGAAGCATGGATATAGCTACCTTCTAACACATTAGTAGTTCAGAGAATGGAACCACCTTCTCACTCACATTTCAGACAGTGGTTCAGTTTATACAATATGAGGAAGAGATTGCCAACAATTTTTAGTAAAGGTAGAAACAGGACAGCAACAGCTGTAAAGGTAAGAATACATGACAAGCTTGCACACAAGAATAACATACAGCAGGATGCACTGCAAGCGGCGCCATGGCTCTATTGTGCACTACAGTACTGAAACCAGCTAGGAAATTTACAATTGGATCTCACTCGGCTGCATTTTCAAGACTTGGATACTAGTCTTGAGCTCCTCCCTCTATCCATAATGCACCTCACCATCTTCAACTTCACAGAATGAGTTTGCTGCTTTACCGTCCAGTGGATTACAAAAACCGGACAGACAGAAGAAAGAACAGAGGCTCAAACCTGGAACATGTGTGTTCCAAAACTCATCCAACAATCCTAGGAGTGACAAGGCCAGGGGATGCCTGGGAGGGAAGGTGAGGAAGAATGAAAAAATGGACAACACAGACATCAAGTTATGATAAGTACATAACTTCTAAATCTGAGGTATCCTTTTTGTTCTTCCTCACTGATGGGTCAGAGTCCCCAGCTAAGTAACTCCTGAGAGGCCTTCAAGGAAGGATTTGCCGGAGCACTGTTGAGCCAAATGAAGCCCCGTTTCTGGAGACACTGTCCAATTTGTAATATGTAACAAAGGTATGAGTCTTTGACCAAGTGGCTGCAGCACATTTATCATCAATGGAAATTCTACAGGAAAAGGCAGATGAAGTAGCCACATCTGGTGGAGTGGGATCTAGGAGTTCTAGGCAATTCCAAACCTTTCAGAGTAAATCAGAGAAATGCAATCAGTAATCCATTTGGACAAGGTAATTATGGAAGCAGCATGACCTAAGTGGTTAAGGGAAAAAGATAAAAACAAATGATCAGGCGCCCTGTGTGATTTTGTTTTATGAAGACAGAAACGTAGTTGTCTATAAATGTCAAGAAGATACAGAATATATCTGCCTTTATTGGTATAGTTTGGAAAGAAAACTGGCAGCTGTATGGATTGATTAATGTTAGTCTGCATAGCCACTTTAGACATAAAAGAGAGGTTGGTTCATAGAGATATCCTGTCTTTACTGAAAATGATGTAAGGAGAGCTAGCTGACAGGGCCTGGTGTTCAGAGATTCTTTTTGCTGAAGTAATAACTACCAAAAAGGTTGTTTTCCATGAAAAAAACTTCATACGGAGTCAACCCCTGCAGAAGCACTGTGAGGTCCCGGGGGAGTAGGATCCTTAATGGGTGGTCTAAGAAGGAAGATTCCTTTCTTAAAAGCCTTGCATAACCTGGAAGCTGACAGAGAGAGAGAGAGAGATTTGTTTCCAGATGAAAGATGGATATTGCAGCTAACTGAAGTTTAATGGTGGAAAAAACTAGCTCTTTCTTTGAAAAGAGTACTGAGGAAGAGAAAGATGGCTGAAATAGGCACTGAAAAAGGGTCAATGTTCTCTTTAGAAGCCCATATGGAAAGTTTTTCCAATTGCTTTTGTAGAGCTTCCTAGTGGAAGTTTTCTGGGAAGCCAAAATAATGTTATGGACTAGGGAAGCAAGTCTGGACTGGCTTACTATCACTGGAATTGGAGAAACCATGGGTCAGCTTCAGGACATGGAGACTGGGATGTTGAAATTCCAAGGGGTGAGATAGGAGGTCCTGATTAGACTCCAGTACCCATGGAGGATATTTAAGGCGAGACCAGAGAAAGGGGAACCACAAAGCCAATGCCAAAAGGGGGTAATGAGTATGACTGGGCTCTTTAGCCCAATTGCTTTCTGAAGTAAAGAGGGGGATAATCATACAGGAGACCCAGGGGCCAACTGTGAATCACAGCATCCCTCTGTGACTCACCCAGAGTAGGGGGGGGGGTCAGAGCGAAGTACTTGCTGCATTTGTTGTTGAGGGAAGAAGCAAACAGGTAGCAGCAAGATAGGCCCCACCAGCTGAAAATCACTTTTTGAAACTGACTGAGGGACCACTCGTGCGGAATCAGAATTGACCAGCTGATTCTGTCAGCCAGTGCAATGGTTTTCCCCGGTATGTGCATTGCAATTAGAAAGCTGTCTGAAAAGATAGCCCATTCCCAGACCCTCATGGCCTCTCTGCACAACGGATAGGAGAGGGTTACTCCTTGTTTGCTGATATACAAGACTACTACTGACATGTTGTCTGCATGGATTGCAACCATTCCCAGAGAGAGAATATCCTGAATGGACTGATGTGTAACTTGGTCTCCGAAGGGGACCACGTGCCTTGGACCATATTCCACTTGTAATGTCCCACATTATCCCAACTGGGAAGTGTCCATGGTCACGTAGCTGTGGGAGGATGGGAAGAGAACAGCCTGCCCAAAAACAGGTCGTCTGACTGTATCCACCATCGAATATGACCTTAGCAAATTGCAGCGAGTTTGACAGGGACAGAACAGGGTTGGTAAAGAATAGACCACTGTACCGCCAAGGTCCACTGGAGCATTCGCATGAAAATTTCTGCTAGTGGAACTAGAATAATAGCTGCTGATATTGATCCAAGAGCCTGTAACACTAATCTTGCAGGAGGGGATGGAAGAGAGAATAAGTCCGACACATGATTCCTCACAGATGTGATGTGGTGAAGCGGTAATGACACCAGTAGGTTCACAGTATCCAGTTGAGTTCCTATGAATTCTAGGTTCTGTACAGGAGTCAGGTTGGATTTGGCAAGATTTACTGTGATGCCTACGGAGCTGGATATCTGAAGTAAGTAATCCCTGGCATGTAAAATAATGTCTTGTTGGGGTGGTGAGGAGCCAATCGTCTAGGCAGGGAAACACCTGGAATCCTCTGAGCCTCAAGTGAGCTGCTACAACTGCCATGCATTTGGTGAATATCCGGGGAACTGTGGTGAGCTCGAAGGGCAGTGCTCTAAATTAGTAGTGATTGGCTCCCAGACAAAAGTGCAAGTGTCTCCTGGAGCACCTGTCTATTTTGATGTGATAGCACACACCCTGGCAATCTATACAGCACAAACAATCATCCTTGCGCAGAAAAGTCAGGATGGACTAGACCGTAACTATTTGGAATTTTCACTTTTTTTTTTTTTTACATAAAGACTCAGATTGCTTAGATACAGAATTGGTGTTATGCCTCCTGTTTTCTTTGGCACCAAAAAGAAGCAGGAGTATGTTCCGAATCTTACTTGTTCGGCTCAGACCTTTTAGATGACTCTTTTTTTGTAGCAGCTTTTAAACTTCTTGAGCTGCATACTCCCCTCTGACTGGGTGAAACGACAGGGAATTTTCTCCAGGTTTTCAGAGGTGGAAGGGGAAAGGGAATGTAATACCATATGGATATTATACTTAGCACCCAAGCATTGTTTGTAAGGTTCGTCCAGGTGTCTAGGTGCAAAGAAACATGACCCCCTAACTTCCTCCAGAGATGGACAGCTAGGCAGCACTTTCTCTGAGAGGCCCTATCAGCGTTACCAGAGAGTCTCTTAAGCCCTGCTTCTGCAGATGCCCTCTGCCTCTGGGGCAACATCTACAACTGTAAACTCCTCCTCTGCCTCTGGGGGAGGTTTCCCTGTGTGGATCCTGAAAAGGCCCCTGAAACTTTCAAAATCAAGTTTTCTTTCCTCCTTGCTGGTTTCTGGAAAAGGTCTTCTGAGGGAGTAGAAAACCTGATTACAACAGCAGATGCGGTTAAGTGTTTCTTTTACTGATGGCAGAAACAAGGAGTCATCATCAAAGGGGGCATTAAAAAAGGATGCCTTAAAGGGCTCAGCAAAGGTGGAAAGCGTCAACCAGGCAGGTCACCTTACACCTATGCCTAAACCAGCTGGTCGTGAGGTATGTTCCACTGTATGGGAGATCAACCTCCTCGAGTAAATGGCAATAAATGTGACAGCAGGCAGTTGGGAGGAGACCTTTTTAAGGTCCTCCACGACCATTGTCTCAGCAAGAGAGTTTGATAGCTCCTTGATCAAATTTCTTGGCAATTGGGTAAAGTGTGCCAAATAATTTAAAGACCTGAGCGCAAAAGTGGCTTAGGCGTGGATGCACTTTCCAAATCTGTCCATTGCTCTGGACTCCCTGTTCAGTGGATGGAAAGAGGAGCTCTGCTCTAACTTCTTTTTGGTGGCTGCTGCCACAACAATGGCATCAACTGAGACACCCTTGCTCCAATGTGTATTATCTAATGATGGGACTAGAAATTTATGAGGACACTTGGGAATGGGCTCGACAGTGTCCTGTTCCTTCCAGGCCCAGTGGGAAACTAGGTCACGTTCGTCTGCCTGAGAGGAAGGGGGCTACTCAGGACATAGATGGGTCCATCCCAAAAGCCTCCAAAAAAACTGACTCTTCAGGAGGAGGAGATTGGGCAGACCAGACAACTTTCTGTCTAAGGAACTCCATGATGTCTCCAAAGGATACGTCACCAGGTGGCGATCAAGGGGATCCTTCTCCCTCAAAGTGGGTGTCTTCAGTGAGGACTCCACTGGGGAGTTTGTCTCCCCTTTTGCACTTCTTCAATGGAACCTCCTTTTGAGGTGTTTAGCGAATGTGTTGGAAGAAAGGTGGAATTTCTCAGGCAGAAAAGTATAGAGGCTTTTCCGGAGTACGCTGACCTGCAGCAGAAATGAGGGGCTCAGTACCTGGACCAGATGAAGGAAAGGATCCAAGCTGAGAGAGGACAGATCTCTATGGAAAGACAAGGCTCTTTCTACAACCTGGAAAGCTGACGGACCCATGGATAACCATCCCATCTCCCCTGGAGATGAGGCAACCGAGGAGGAAAGGACTGGCACAACCTCAGAGCAGTGGGCTTCAGAGCAAATTGGACCCGAGCTGTCGAGGGCCAAGGCACCAAGAAGAAGGGATGGCTCAGACATTGTCAGAGCCAACACCAACCCCCTGGACCAAGCGCCGACATCACTGATCTGAGACCCACTCTGCCCTGATAAAACTAGAGCAGGACTGTTAAGGGAAAAAGTCGGAGTCGAAGAAGGGGGTTTCCTTTGATACAACACAAACTCTCTCAAATATTCTGGATGTTGGGAATCCATAACCACAGGCTGGATGACAAAAAGAGTGGGAAAGGTCTCAATCTGTGCATTCATGGATCCGAGAGGGGATGGAGTTGGTAAGATCTCCATAAGGATCTCAGCCTTGAGGAATCTCTGCATAACTCTGTCCATATCAGTCTTTGTCAAGCTCCTAGAAGATATGAATGAGGTGGAAGAAGTTGGTCTTGAATGCTTTGAGAGTGTCTGAAATAGCTTGGCTGGCAGTGATGGTGAAACTTGCCTTATTAAAATCTTTGGAGTTCTTCTCCTAGCTGTCGGATCCAAAGTCCTAAGATCCAAAGCTGGAGCCGAAACAGAAGGGGAACTGGTAATTGTGATAACCCCATCAGATCCACAGATTTCACAAGCCACACCAGGCCCAGACAACAGAAACACTTCTTGAGGGCATCGGAGTTAGAAATCTTGTGTTCACAAGAAGTGCACTGTTTAAAGCCAGAAGGCTTTTTCAGGCATAAACATGTGCACACACACATGCACACACGTGTGCACACACACAAACAAATGCATACACACACACACACACACACACACACACACACACACACACACACACACACACACACACGCATACACACGCATACACGCACACACCAACAGAAAAAAAAAACAATCATAAAAAGAAATTATGGACTCAACATAATGTTCCATCTATGTTGCCTACTTTCATTCAGCCTCAAGAAATAGATCTTGGATCCGTGGTAGGATCAGACCTGGCTATTACTACAACTCGTGGAAACCGTCAAGCTCTCGGGCTCTCCCCTACCCATGACGCATTGCTGCCCTGTCACTTCAGATTATATCCATAGATTTAAAGACTTTGATAGACCAGAATATAGGAAGATATTTATGAATACACATACAAACATGTATATATATATATATATATATATATATATATATATATATATATATATATATATACATATATATATATATATATATATATATATTTATATATACACACACACACAGATATACATATATATATATATATATATATACACACACACACATATATATATATATATATATATATATATATATACACACACACACATACACACATATATATATATATACACACACACACACACACATATATATATATATATATATATATATATATATATATATATATATATATATGCAGAGCTACCGCACTAAAAAACAAGGAAGAACTAAGACTGATATACTACAAAAACTTCATAAATCTATACACTATTAAGAAGGCCAAAAAACTTTAAAAATAACACCCCGAGACTGAACTGTTCCTTAGCGCTTTCGTCCGTTTATTGTTGATTTGAACTTCTTCAGAATAACAAAATATCAAACTTTAGAGAAATACATAGCACACAAACAATAGAGCCATTTAATTGCTATGTAAAACAGGATCAAGAAAGGACCAATCCACATGTAGGTTGTGACAACTTGGACCAATAGCAGACACTGCTCAGGGTGTCTGTTAGGAATATAATTACGGAGCAGGGTTAACAATGTGATTGCTGGTTAGCAAGGGGAATATACCTACATATTAACATGGAGTAGCTGTGCTCGTTGGCTTCCAGATTTTAGCTTCTCTCTGCAAGTTGTTTCGTCCTCAATTGCTCCATTTGAGCGCACATTTCAAGTTAACATTCTCGTTGAGTCCTGGTTTAGTCTCAGCATTAAGCAAAATTTGCCACCTCAGTTCCTTAAGTTCAAGCAAGGTCTCGCTATCGCCGAAGAACTGGTCTATTTGCTCTAGGACAAAGAAACAGAATTTATTGAAGTTAGGGCAGGTTTGACTGTGTCGTCCCAGTGCGACAGCACTAACTCTGTCTAACTAACATACATAAAGAAATAATTATTTGGACTTCACCAGTCAGCACCCTTATTACATGAAGAAAAATGTTTTAAGGGGCCAGTTCATCAGACTTTCCAGACTAGTCAGTGATGACACGCTTTTTTTTACATGAAATGCAACGGTTGAGCCAACTTTTCCTACAGAAACACTACCCTGCAAGTCTCATTCATTCTGATGCCTCTGAAGTTTACAGAGACAGATACACTAAATTCAAACCTATCATTAGGTTTGGATTTAACCAGAGACAGAAAAATGCTACAGAGGGGCAAGACAGAACATTAAGTTTCCCTATACCAATCTCTAGGGACATGTTGGGCATACGGGCAGTCATTTCACAAAACTGGAACACTGTCACTACGTCTGATGATCTCTCAAGTGTTTTGGGTCATGCACCTCTATTTTCCTACAAAAGGACTCGAACTATTAGAAATTCTGTTGAAAACCGTAACTCTGCCTTTTTGCTGAATGCAGTAAAAAAAAATACAGACCCAGCAGGCATGTTTGACTGTGGGAAGTGTGTCTGCTGCAAATACATTTTGAAAGGAAACTACCATGTTTTTGCCCACAATAACTATAAAGTTTCTTTCTCGCATCATTTTGACTGTAAATCCACTAACTTAGTCTATGCAGCGGTCTGCAGTTCCTGCAATTCATTCTACATTGGTAAAACTAGCAGGAAACTTTCAGATCGCATTAAGGAACACTATGGTGCGATTAGAGGACAAGACTCCAGAAATGCTTTAGCTAGACATTCTGTTTCATGTGCTACTTTTGACAAATTTCTTTTTTTCGTCTTACAAGTGGACTTACTTTTTGGAGACTATGCTACTTTACTTGAAGTGAGGGAACTCAAATGGCAGCAACTACTGGGAGCGGATTACACTCCAGGTTTAAATGATAACATTAATTTGAAATGTGCCTTGAAGTGGAATTACTGACTTCTCCACTTCTCTTACATTTCCTGGCTACCTTGCATGTTTATTCATGAATCTTATTACCATTCTAGGTGAATGCTACACTGACATGATGTAACAGGGCTGAACAATTGCTATTGGTGGTTACTAATTTTATTGCCCTTCTCTTACTGTTTATATTTCTTTCCTAATGTTCTGGACTCATTTTCTGAAGAAGTTCTTATACAATAAAGAACGAAAGCGCACTCAAATATCAGTACCGTTTATCTTTGTGGTTTTTGAATTTTTATTTTTGCTGCTGAAGTTTTTATATAGATACATATATATATATATATATATATATATATATATATATATATATATATATATATATATATATATATATATATATATATACCTATACATACATATATATATATATATATATATACACACACACATATATATATATATATATATATATATATACATACAGATATATACACACACACATATATATATATATATATATATACACAAACATGTATATATATATATATATATATATATATATATATATATATATATATATATATAAATACACACACATATATATATATATATATATATAACTCAAAAACTGTCTACAAATATTAGAAGACTTCAAATACATAAATCCAAATAAACTTCTTAACGAACAAAAGACGAAGGAGCAAGTGTTAATAGCTTTCGTCCTTTTATTGTAGCAAGAACTTCTTCAGACAATTAGTAATGTAAAAAACATGGTATATATAACAAATGGGAGGTAGCTAATTATTGAAATTCATCTAAGTAATGAGTGACAGTTACGCTAGTACCAATAAGCTTTTCAAAAATGTAACAAATAAAGAAAACTGTATATTGAGTGACATACACGATGACAACAAAAATAACTGCCAGTCTTGTTTGTAAAAACAAATCAGCCCTGCCATTTAAGAACACGTTTAATGTTAAGGTTTTCATTCAGGCCAGGGGGAGAGTATGCATTAAATCTGAGCTGCCAAAGTAGTTCTTTTACTTCTAACAAGGTGTTAACATCACCAACAAAGGCATCAACCTTTTGTAAAACTAGGAATGTGAAACCCATGAAGTTATAACACACACTGCTATGTTTTGCTAAAGCATTCTTTGTGTCATTTTTTCTAATAGCTGACAAATGCTCTTTGACCCTAGAAGACAACATTCTAGTAGTTTTACCAATATAAAATGCAGGGCATGAATTACATACAGCAGCATAAATGACAGAGATAGACTTGCAATCTAAATGAGTATTGAATACTATTTTGAAATTATTATGTTTAAACACATAAGAATTGCCTTTATGTACATATGGGCAGACTACACAACTTCCACACGAAAACATGCCCACATTAGAGTCATTCTAGGCAAGCATCAACCAATTACTACATCCAGGTCAATCCAGTACACCAAACCCACAAAATACTGACCATGAAAATCTCATGTATACTGCCAATGCCTTCAATTCCTTTTTTACTGACGCTATCAAAAGACTAGCCAGTCAGTTATCATCTAGTAATTACACTTTACCTACCTACAACTAAACATCACCCCCACCAATTCTTCTCCAACCAGTCCCAACAACCCATATTCTTGCCCTAATCCAAGAATTGAAACCATGCTCTCCTTCAGCAGACCAAATACCTGCTGAATACCTACAGAAATCTGCCAAATCGACTGCTTACCCCATCTCCATTCTTATCAATAGAACTATTAGTGAAGGCCACATCCCTAGTATCTGGGAAGTCTCCCATATTTTTCCCCTTCACAAAGGTGGCAACTCCACCGAATTCTCCAATTATCTTCCCATAGCTCTTCTTTCTCCTTTGGCAAAGATCATGGAGAAATGCATACATAGACAATTGTTAGCCCACCTAATCCACAATAACTTGCTCTCTAGCTGTCAAAATGGTTTCAGACCTTCTCATAGCACTACCGCTGCCCTCCTTTCCTTTACAGATTGTATTAACAAAAACCGCAACTGCAATTTGCTCTCCGCAGCTCTATTTATCGATCTGTCCAAAGCATTTGATATGGTAAATCATCAAATTCTGATTGATATCCTCAAATCCCTGTCCTTACATGCACTCTCTATCAAATGGTTCCAATCCTACTTAAACGACAACAGGCTGTACTTTGGCATAACACTATCTACCCACCTACCAGTTAACATCGGTGTACCTCAAGGGTCCATATTTGGATCTCTCCTTTTCTCCATATTCATCAACGACCTTCATCAAGCAATTCCCCAAGCTACTTGCATGCAATATACTGATGACTCCACACTTGTATGCTACGCTAAAACCACCTCTGACCTTCACTCCCTTACCCAAAAAGTCTTTAACATTGTGGAAAAATGATTCACTCATCGTTGCCTACTCTTAAACCCCAAAAGAGCTAAACTCCTCCTTTTCAATCCAAATCTTATGTCCTCCCACATAGATTTTTCTGTTTCTTCCACTAATGGCACCATTATATCACCCGACCTAACTACCAAGCTCCTTGGTGTCACCATTGACAAAAATCTTTCCTTTGACATACACGTCAACAACACTATTAAATCTGTCAACAAAAAACTTGGCTCTCTGTACAGAACAAAACCCTTCCTATCACCTACAGCTAGAACTACTATTGCACACTCATCTAATCTCTACACTCCTCTATGCCTCTAACATTTTCACCAATCTATTGAACAACCTCAGTAAGTTGGAAAGCTCCTGGAATATTATAGCCAGATTTGCTACAGGCAACCAATTTAAAACTCACCACTGCATTAATTTAAAGCAGCTTGAATGGCTAGAACTACAGAATCTGATCACATACCACCAACTAATCATTGCACATAAAACTCTTTACCAACCTTCCAATACTCCTAGTCTCTCTACCATCATCACCCCCTATAATAATCTGAAGTCCTTATGTTCATCTCAGAAACTTCTAGTTAAAACATCTAAATCTAACAGGGCTGGGGATTCTCTCTTCTCTAATACTGTGGGAAAATTCTGGAATCTTCTACCCTGTGACCTTTCCTCAAATTCCTCTATCACTCTTCAAAAAAAGACTGAAACATTTCCTCAAAATACACTGGTCATGCCCCTGTACTAAACTTGCCAAAATATCTACTCTACCCAAATTAAGCTCTGTCTTCCCCTTTTCTTTTTATTAATTTTTCTGTCATCCTTTTTTAACAATATAAGACTTCTATGCTCTGTATCTCATTATTTTCCTTCCCTCTCTCACATATTTGTAAAAAAAAATCTTTTTAACTCATTACTACTACTACTGATCATTCTTACACTGTGTAATGTACTGGATATGGCATCAGCCTGTATATCTCCTTTATTTGCCATTAAGTGATGTACCTTACCTGCACACTGAACTAGCCTGTATGCCTTCTTTTTGCATTATGGAATGTACCTACATGTTATTTTTGAAACTCCAGTTTTCACTGTATTTGATGTCTCTTCTTCAAATGATTTCTTATTAACCTGATTTGTCAGTGTATATATTACTATAATTTCGTTTTTTATATTTTCTTTGTAATGTTTATGTTATTAGTACGTCTTGGAGCTCATCTCCCCTATGAAAATGGACATATATCCAGTTAGACTAGCCCGGTCAACAAATGTAAAATAAATAAATAAATATTCAAATTTTTTATATACATATACATATATATGTATATATATATATATATATATATATATATATATATATATATATATATATATATATATATATATATATATATGTGTGTGTGTGTGTGTGTGTATGTATTCACACATGTAGAACTTGAGTTTTCATTTAATTAGAAAAACATATTAGCCAAAGTATTCATTACGAAGCTTAGACTTCGATATCAAGAGACATATATTATGTCCTCACATACGCCACTCTGAGGAAGGGCATCAATAAGATAAAGATGGGGGTTGGAGGGAGGGAGCTTGAGGCTGAATGAAAATAGACAACACAGATGGAATCTTACGGTGAATACATATCTTCTTTATCTGATGTCAATTTTCATTCATCCTCAATGAATATGACAGACCCAGCTGTTCAAGCCCTGGATGAGCCCTAAGGAAGGATATACCGGAGAACAGTCGAGGCAAATGTAGACCTACTCCTTGAGACCATATCCGATTTGTAGTGATTGATAAAGGTATGCGGATTTGACCACGTTGCCATCACACGAATGTTTGTCCATAGAAGCCCTAGATTGGAAAACCATGGATGTCGCTATAGATCTAGTAGAATGGGCCTGTACTAGTTTTTCTAGAGAAATATTTAATTTTGTTTAAGCCAAAGTAATGCATTTTGTTATCCACTTGGCTACTGTCACCAAACCTAATCAATAGTGCACAAAGGAGATAAAAAAGCTTGTCTGACTTTCTGAAATCTTTAGTACAATGGAAATAGTAGTGTAATTGTCTATGGGCATCCAATGAATGGAGTAGGAATTCTCCTTTGTTACTGTTAATTGGAAAAACTACTAGTAGGGCCATCCTTATGAAAGATGAGATGAGGGGGACTTTGAGGACAATGCTTGAATTTCATAAACTCTTCTGGCTGAGATCATGGCTATTAGAAAGGCAGTCTTCAAAGAAACTTCAAGTCACAATTGAAGGCTGGTTCAAAGGGAGGATGCGTTACAGCTTGGAGAACTAAAGGCAAGTCCCAAGCGGAAACAGGATCTTTCAAGGGAGGTCTTAGTAGCTATGCACCCTTTAGAAATACTTTACAAAATTTTCTGAGAGACTAAGGAAGGATTCAAAACACCTACATGGAAATTTAAAATTGCAGCCAATTGTACCTTAATGATAGATGCACTTGCTCCTTTGTTAAACCCCTTCTATAGGAATTGCAGGACTACATATGTGGGAGCTGTAAAGCATTCTATATCATTTTGATCAGCCCACAGAACAAACCTTTTCCACTTACTTTTGTACAACTTTCTAGTAGACAGTTTATGGGATGATAACAGAATGGAGTGGACTGGAAAAGACCACAGATTGCTTAGCTATCACAGGAACTGGAGAAACCATGCAGTTAGTTTCAAATTTATCACATCCTGACGGGTCACAATCCTGTTGAATGAGATAGAAGGTCTGGAGTTGGATCCAGAATCCATAGGGATGATGGTAGGTGAGGCAGTAGGAATGAGAACCACATTTGTCGATGCCAGTAAGGAGCAATGCAAATTACTCTGGTCTTCAGTCTGGATGCTTTCTGTAAAAACTTGGGTATCAAGAGGGGTGGGGGATAGGTGTATAACAGACTGGGGGCCAATCGTGGAGAAGAGCATCCTTCAATGACTCCTCTGCAGGGGGGATTAGGGTAAAGAAGCTGCTGCATGTGTTGTTCAAGGGAGATGCAAACAGGTCATGACATGGCTGGCCCCACCAAAAAAAAATAATTTCCACTACGCAGTAGTTGAAGGACCACTCGTAAGGTAAAGTACAGTTTTGTACCTACCATAAATGTGGATGTTCGAGTGCTCATACAGCTGCAGTCATTACAGATGGGGTTATCCTGCCGTCAGGCGGGTCCTCGGTCGGCCGAATTCCAAAGTCTAGGTCCGGCGTCGGTTGTCGTCGCTTCTTCCCTGACGTCAGTGCGGCAGGGGTATAAAAGAGGCAGCCGATACCATTTTCTTCAGTTTTTCTTGCCCCAGATGTCAGGTGCCCTCAGAAGGAAGGCAAAATTAGAAGTTATGTACTTATCATAACGTTCCATCTGAGTAGGTGGATTCATTTGTCTGCAACCTGTGGAACCTGTGGGTATGGATCCGATATCGGATCCGAACCGGCATGGTTTATCCAGCTATGGATCCGAGCTCCTAGCTCCTCCCCTCACCCATAATGCCCTGCTCTCCCTACATGACCTCAGATCGAGTTTGCCCTGCACCAACTACCCTAACTAAAGGGTAACACACCCAATGCAGGAAACTGACAAGGCCAGGGGAATAGGAGGGCGGGATGGTTGCAGACAAATGAATCCACCTACTCAGATGGAACGTTATGGTAAGTACATAACTTCTAAATCTGAAGTAGGAGAATTCATTTGTCAGCAACCTGTGGGACAGAGACCCCAGCTACCTGAATCTTGGGTGGCCATCATGGAAGGATATTTCGGAGCGCCGCGGAGCCAAAGGATGCTCTACCTCTAGACGTGACGTCCAGCTTGTAATGAGTAATAAAGGTATGAGATGAAGCCCAAGTTGCTGCTGAACAAATGTCATCCAGAGGAACCCTAGACTTAAAGGCCGCTGAAGTAGAGACAGACCGGGTCGAATGAGCATGGACTCCCTCCGGTGCGGGCCTCCCAGAGGCTTGGTACGCCAACAGAATACACTGAGAAATCCAGCGTGACAAAGAGACTTTGGAAATTGGTTTACCCAGATTGAATTTGGCAAAAGAAATGAACAACTGGTCTGATTGTCTATGACCAGCTGTCCTATGAAGGTAAAAACGAAGCTGGCTGTGAACATCCAAGGAATGCAGCTTGTATTCGCCTTTGTTTTCATACTTAGGGAAGAAAACAGGGAGGTTGATGGACTGATTAATGTTAGCTTCCGAAGCTACTTTAGAGAGAAAGGAGGGATTGATCCTGAGGCACACCCGGTCCAGATGAAAGATCAAATAAGGCGGTTTCATGGACAGGGCCTGAAGCTCAGAAACTCTCTTAGCCGAAGTAATGGCTACCAAAAAAGCAGTCTTAAAGGACAAGAATTTAAGATCGACTGTGGCCGCAGGTTCGAAGGGAGGAGCAGTCAAGGCCTGAAGTACCAAGGAAAGATCCCACGGGGGAACCGTTTCTTTGACAGGGGGTCTGAGCAAAAAGGTGCCTTTTAGGAAGGTTTTGCATAACTTAACTGACATAAGAGACCCTGAGTCATGACCAACATGGTAATGAGATATGGCCGCCAGCTGAACTTTGACCGTGGAACTACTGGCGCCATCATTAAAGAGAGTAGTAAGGAAATCCAGAACCAAAGGAAGGGGAACCGTGAAAGGATCTAGGCCTTGCCGCTCTGCCCAAATGGAGAAACGCTTCCATTTACAGCGGTAAATTTTTCTGGTAGAAGGCTTGTGGGCCGCCACCAGAATGGCCTTAACTAGGGACGAGATACCGGGAGTCCTGATTAGGAGTGGAACTGGAGCAGCCAAGCAGTCAACTTCAGGTTGTCCAGGTTCGGAGTTGGTAGGATCGATGGGTGTGATATCAGATCCGGAATGGGATCTAGAATCCAAGGTGGATTCACTGAATGAGACCTTAGGTAAGGGAACCAGATCTGTCGAGGCTAGAACGGGGCAATGAGGATCATTCTGCACCCCAACCGAGAGGCTTTCTGAAGTACTTGAAGCATCAGAGGTAAAGGGGGGTATGCGTAAAGAAGACCGGGAGGCCAAGCATGCACCAGAGCGTCTCTCGGAGAATCCCCTGGAGGGGGGATTAGAGCGAAAAAACTGTCACACTTGGCATTTAAGGGAGAAGCAAAGAGATCGCAACAGGGAGTCCCCCACTGTGCGAAGATACGTTTCGCTACTTGAGAATTGAGAGACCACTGCACGGGAGAGAATGGTGCGACTGAGCTTGTCCGCTAGGATGTTGGTCTGACCCGGAATATGCGTTGCAATGAGAAAGCGGTTGGTGGAGATCGCCCATTCCCACACTCTCATGGCTTCTCGACATAAAGGGTAAGACCTGGTTCCCCCCTGTTTGTTGATGTACCAGACCACCGACATGTTGTCTGATTGAATTGCAACTGTTCCCAGGGGAAGGAGGGCTTGAAGTGCTTGCAATGCCAAGAGCACCGCCCTCATTTCCAGAACATTGATATGCAGGGAGGTCTCTGAATCGCTCCACGTGCCTTGGACCGTCCGGCCCGCAAAATGCCCCCCCCACCCGAGGCGGGAAGCGTCCGTGGTCACTGTGGCGAGAGGGGGAGATGCACAAAAGGGGCGGCCCCTGTGGAGGTCCGGGGAATGGAGCCACCACAAGAGAGACCGCTTGCAAGCCTTGCTGATTGCAATGGGATGATACAGGGGGAGAGAGAGAAATGACCATTGCACCTGAAGTGTCCATTGAAGTACCCGCATGTTCAAGCGGGCGAGCGGAAGAAGAGTAATCGCTGCCGCCATAGACCCTAGCACCCTCAGGATCAATTCCGCAGGTGTTGAGCTGGAGTGAAGGATGGCCCGCACCTGAAGTCGTAGATTCCGAACTCTGTCGGTTGTGAGAAAGGCTCTTAAATTTCTCGTGTCTAACCTGGATCCTATAAAATCTATTATCTGAGTAGGCACCAGGTTGGACTTTTCTATGTTTACCGTGATGCCTAGCCAGGGAGCTAGACGAAGAAAGGAGTCTCTTGCCAAAGAGAGTAGATGCCTTGTTGGGGCGGTGAGAAGCCAGTCGTCTAGGTACGGAAAGACCTGCACCCCCTGAAGCCTCAGGTGGGCCGCAACCACTGCTAATACTTTGGTGAACACCCTGGGGGCTGTGGTGAGACCAAAGGGAAGGACCCTGAACTGGTAGTGACTGGCTCCCAGCCAGAAGCGAAGAAACCTCCTGGATCGTCTGTCCATCAGAATGTGGTAGTACGCATCCTTGAGGTCCATAGAGCACATCCAGTGATTCTCCCCTAGAAGGGGAAGGATGGATTGCAAAGTGACCATCCGGAACTTCTCTTTGGGAACTGCCAGGTTCAATAGGGACAGGTCCAGTATGGGTCTTAGGTCCCCCGTCTTTTTTGGCACTAAAAAGAACCTGGAGTAGAACCCTGATCCGATCTGGTCTGGGGGGACGGGCTGGATGGCTCTTTTTCTCAGCAGATGGCCAATTTCTCCTGAAGCGGCCTCCCTCTGATCGGGTGGAACATCGGGGAGGGTTTTTAACTTTGGGACATGAAGAAAGGGGATCTTGTAACCTCTGGATATAATCTGGAGTACCCAGCGGTCGATGTAATGGACTCCCATGCCGCTAGGTGCTCAGAGAAATGTCCCCCGACTGCCTCCAGATTGGAGCAGTCGGGCAACCCTTCAGGGTTGCTGCGTGGGCCGGTCAGAGAAAGGTTCCCTGGACCCAAAGTTCCTGGGAGCCCCTCTGCCCCTAGGGCGGCGTCCTCCCTGTCCTCCTCTGCCACGGAAGGACTGGTTGTCTGGAGCGGGTTGGGAGTGCTGCGACTTCCGGAACCACATCTTCTTCTGGCCCTTTTGGTTCCTAGAGTAGGACCTCTGGGGCACAGAGAAGCAGACTCAGACGGCAGACAGCGTGTTCCCGTCCTTCTCGCTCTGAACCAAGGTGTCGCAAACCGTCTTGCCAAAAAGGGCAGAACCGTCAAACGGGGCGTTCGCGAATGACGCCTTGAAGGGCTCCGTAAAATCACAGTGGCGGAGCCAGGCCTGCCGTCGTGCGACTAGGCCCGCTCCTGCAGCTCTAGCGGCTCCCTCGGTAGTGTGGGAAAGTAACCGCATAGAGGTGTTGGTCACAGAACGAAGAGTGGCCATACGGGTGGAGTGCATAAGTTTGTCCTCCTACGACATGGACTCTGGGGGGGATGCAGCGTATTCCTAGATAAGATCGTGCTGCATCCTGATGACGTGTGCCAAATAGTTGAGTGCCCTCACTGAGAAGGTCGCTGAACTAAACATTCGCTTCCCCAAACGGTCCACCATCTGAGACTCCTTGCTCGGGGGATGGACTGAGGGACTCTCCTGGGCGAGTTCCCTCTTAGTGGCTGCTGCCGACAACATGGCATCTACCGAGGGTCCCTTGCTCCAGTGGGCACGGTCAGCAGGGGGGCTAAGGATCCTATCGGGCCTCTTTGGGATTGGCTCCACGGTGTCCGGTTCCTTCCACGCCCTGGTGGTAATAAGGTCCACCAGGGGGTCGGCAGGAGGGGACACCCAAGAGGTAGACGGGCCCGCTTCAAATGCCTCCAAGAACACGGACTCGTCCGAGGAAGACTTTGGGGAAGACCACCCTCCTCTGATCCGTAACATTTCCATGATGTCTCCAAAGGAGACATCCTCAGGGGGTGATCTTGGGGAGCCTTCCCCTTCATCCAAGTCAGTGTCTTCAGTTAAAGACTCGGGGGAGTCTATGTGCCTCCTCTTACACGTATGCTTGCGAAGTGCTTCCTCGAGGGGGCTGTCCGAGGAGCCCTCACCAGCAATGTCCAGATCCAAGGGGACTGCTTGGGGCAGTGAAGCGGGCTGTCCCAGTGGCCGGGTGATGGAAGTCTGGCCCAGAGCAGATGGAGTGCGGGACGGAGCCAAAACAAGGGCCGGGGGTCCGGATGCCCTCAACAGAGCCCTCTCCACCACATCAAAAGCCGAGGGGGAGCCAGCCTCGACAATAGGATCCGAAAGTCGGCTTCCCCTCGGATCCGATGAGTGGATCGGAGCCGGCGCCGAGCCCCTCGGATCCGAGGGAACAGTGCGCTCCAACAGGGACGGCGCCGAAGGCACACTGAGTCCCTCGGATCCGAAGCTTGGGCCAAGGCTCCGAGAGGTCGGATCCGACAAACTCGAGGGCAGGGTCGGATCCGAAGTACCCAGTACTGTCGGCGCCGACCCACCCCCGGCTCCGAGGCTGCCCGGCCGGCTCGAACCCGGTAGCGGGTCGGAGAAGGAGCTATGGGCTTGAAAAATGGGGTTGAGCTCCCCCCCCAGAGGGGGGGGGAGGCAGGAGCACTCCCATCTGCATCTGGGCCTGGATGAACCTTCGCATCATCCGGCCCAGATCAGCATCGGAGAGGCTGTAGGTAGACCTCGACGAGGCCACCGAGGTAGGCCTTGAGTGCCGCCTCGATAGCCTCGAAGGAGGTCGGGTCTCCTCATCCTCAGGCTCCGGTGAAAAACAAGGAGACCGGAGCCGAGGAGGAGGAGAGCCAGCAGCCAGAGAGGCCGGAGGAGAAGCCCGCTTAGCCGGCGGGGCCGAGACGGAGGTCTCGGCCCGCCGCTTGTGGTGCTTCTCTCTCCGGTCCTTCTTCCTGGCTTCCCTCTCCTCCGAACCCTCAGAGGGAGTTTGAATCCCGGGAGGAGGAGGGGGAGCAGGCAAGGCAGGAACTGCCGGAGCAGTAACCACCAATGGGGCGGGGGCCGAAGCCGAGTCTGGAGGCAAGAGTCCCGCCAAGACCAGCTTTGACCTCCGCTCCTTCAATGCCCTGAGGTTGAACCCTGCACAGATTGAACACCCAGAGGTGAGGTGTTCAACCCCAAGGCATCGAACGCACCGAGTGTAGCCATCAGCAGGGGATAGCTTATGGCCACACTCGGAGCATTTAGAGAAAATAGGCTTTGGGGCTTCCGACATACTGCTGTTTGTTTTGTTTTTTTTTTTTTTTTTTTTTTAAAAACAAAACAAAAAGTAAAGCAAAGTAAAATAAAACTACACACACACACAAGGCCCCAAAGACAACTCACACACACTACTACGCACCAGCGAGGGGACGGTAAAAAAGGTAAAGTAAATTAAGCCCAAAAAGATAAAATATATAGGAAACCTAAAACTTTCACACAGATATTAAATTGAAACTAACAAAAATCTATTTTTCACAAGAAAAATCACTTAGCTCAGGAAAAATCCAGCTGTCACCATGCGCGGCAAACTAGATCTGAGGTCATGTAGGGAGACATTATGGGTGAGGGGAGGAGCTAGGAGCTCGGATCCATAGCTGGATAAACCATGCCGGATCGGATCCATACCCACAGGTTACACAGGTTGCTGACAAATGAATTCTCCTACTTCAGATCATAATGTTATGCAAATATGCAATATAGAAAAATCAAAAAACAGTAGTTCCAAGCAAATACACCATAAAAGAATACCCCAAATAGGTTGTATGATAAAGGTGTTTGTCATAAGGCCTGTCCTAAGAGGGGACGGAGGGGGGGTTACCTGGACTGCAGCTGTATGAGCACTCGAACATCTACATTTATGGTAGGTAAAAAACTGTACTATGTTCATCGTGCATACAGCTGCAGTCATTACAGATGGGAAGAATCCCAAAGCTAAGTAAGGGTGGTAGGCACTAAGTGGAACTAGGAGGAGTGAGGATGCCCTGCAAGACTGCTGTGGCAAAGCCCACTCTAGATTTTGAGTATAGTGGAAGGGGATAGTGCTTGGAGAAAGTGTGCACTGAACTCCAAGTAGCTGCTTCCAAAATGTCCTTGGTAGGGACCCCCCTGAGGAAAGCTGCAGAGGTAGCTGTGGCCCTGGTGGAGTGGGATCTGATGCATGCAGGCACAGTTTTTCCATGAAATGAGTAACAAAAGTGTATGCAGTGGGCTATCCATTTTGAAATTGTCTGTTTGGAAATAGCCTTTCCTTGAGCACCTGTAGCATAGGACACAAAGAGTTGCTCAGATTTCCTGAATAGCTTTGTTCTGTCCAAATAATAACGAAGTTGTCTGTGAATGTCCAAGGAATGCAGTAGTCTTTCCCCTTTGTTTTGTGGATTTGGATAAAAGGTAGGTAAGTGGATAGTCTGATTCAAAGCTACACTGGATACTACCTTTGGCATAAAGATAGGGTTTTTTTGTAAGGAAACTCTGTCCTGATGGAAAATGATGAATGGTTGCACAGCCATGAGGGCCTGTAGCTCTGAAACCCTGCGTGCTGAGGTGATAGCCAGAAGAAAGGCTGTTTTCCATGACAAGTATTGTAGTTCTGTTGAAGAAGCTGGCTCAAAGGGGGGGGAAGGGTCAGCTTTTCCAATACGAAGTTGAGGTCCCAAGCTGGGACTGGTGGTTTCCTTGGGGGTTTTATATTTTTTGCCCCTCTGAGGAACTGCCTTAAGAGAGGATGTGAGAATAAAGGAGGATCTGTGTTGTATTGTGCAGAAATGGCTGAAGCGTGGATCTTGATGGAGGAGAAGGAAAGTCCACTGTTTAACATCTCAGCTAGGTACTGTAAAATTTGAGGTATATTTATTACCCAAGGATTCTGGCCCTTTTCTTGATTCCAGGCACAAAATCGTTTCCATTTGGCGGAGTAGGCTTTTCTAGTAGAAGGTCTTCTGGCCTCCAAGATGACATCCTGCACCTCCTTGGAGAGGAGAGTCTGTTGGGAAATCAAGGAATTCTCCATGCAGCTAGATTTAGGGTTTTCAGCTGGCTGTGAAGGGTTTTGTAGTTGTGCTGGGACAACAGAAGAGGGACTAGAGGTAGGATCCATGGTGGGGAATGTGTCAGGCTCTTCAGGAGCGGATACCAGTGTTGCCTTGGCCAGTCTTGAGCAATGAGAATCATTTGCGGCCTCTCTGCTCTGGCTTTTAATAGAACTTTGGTCAGTAGAGGAAGAGGCGGGAAGGCATAAACTGTACATGTTGTCCAATTGAAAGAGAGTGCGTCCACTTTCCAGGCCTGTTGATGACAGGTCCTTGAACAAAATTTTTTCAACTGGTAATTTCTGTGGGTAGCAAACAGATCTACATCTGGCTGTCCCCATGCCTGAGTTATCTTTGTGAAAACTTGAGGGTGCAACTTCCATTCGTGTGGATCTGTCATATTTCTGCTTAGGTTGTCTGCCAGTGTGTTTTCCTTCCCTGGCAGGAATTGTGCCTGTAGTTGAATTTGCAATTCCAGTGCTGTGTTCCATAGGGTCATGGCTTGCCTGCACAGGGGTATGAATGAGTTCCCCCCTGTTTGTTTATGTACCACATCACTGTGGTGTTGTCTGTCCTTATCAATAACTGGCCTGGATGCAGTAGGTCTTTGAAGGTCATAAGAGCATTTTGCACGGCTAGCATCTCCTTTTGGTTGCTGTGTAGGTACTTCTCTTTTTGGGACCATTTTCCCTGAATGCACTGATCTGCCATGTGTGCTCCCCAGGCGTAGTCTGAGGCGTCTGTTGTGATGATTTGAGTTGCTTGAGGTACACAGAAAGGAAGACCTGTGTTTCTTTGGCATGCTTGAGCCCACCACAAAAATTCCTTTTGAAGGCATGGAATGAGTTTTATAATTGTTTCCAAGCTGTGGCTGTGTTGAAACCATAAGTTTTTTAGGTACCATTGAAGTTTCCTCATATGCAGCTTTGCACATGGGATTAGTAGGATGCAAGATGCCATGAATCCCAGAGCCTGCAGGACTTTCCTTGCAGTTAGCCTGGTGAAAGTTGCCATTTTGCTGAAGTATTGAGACAGTTGCCCTTGTTTGTCTGGCATGAGGTAGGCCATCTGGGTGGTTGTATTCAAGCTGGCACCCAGGAAAATTATCTGTTGAGACGGTATTAGTTGTGATTTCTTTTTGTTCACTGTGTATCCCAGGAAGTTTAACAGTTTTATTACAAACGCCAGATGCTGCAATAGTATGTTCTTGCTGTCCGCTTGGATCAGGCAGTCGTCCAGATATGGGTAGATTTGTATTCCTTGTAGTCTGTAGAAGGCGATTACTGATGTCAGGCATTTCGTAAACACTCTGGGTGCAGTAGATAAGCCAAAGGGCAATGCAGAGAATTGGTAATGGGTTGAACCTGCAAGAAATCTGAGGTATCTTCTGCAATCTTGTCTGATAGGGACATGCAGGTATGCCTTCTTGAGGTCCAATGTTACCAGCCAAGACTCCTTGCCCAGCATGGGAAGAAGCTGCTGTAATGTGAGCATCCTGAATTTTGGCACCTGTAGATATGTGTTTAGGATGGATAGGTCTAAGATAGGTCTCCAATCTTTGTCTTTCCTTGGTACCAGGAATAGTCTGGAATAAAAACCTTGACCTTGTTCTTTTGCAGGTACCTCTTGAATTGCTTTCATGTCCATGAGAGCAGAAATTTGTCTTTGTGCCTCTGCCATTTGATTTTGTGGTAGGTTTGGCATGCCTCTCGTTTTTGGAAGGGTGTGAAAGTGGAACCTGTAGCCTCTGTCTATAATGTCCAGAATCCATTTGTCTTTTGTAACAATATGCCAATTTTTTGAAAATAATGCCAGCTTTCCGCCCAAAGGTGCTGCCATTAAAGCTTTGCTTGGCAGGTATAGGGGGAAGTCATTGTGTCTGTTTCTAAATGACTGTGATCTATCTTCTCCACCTCTTGGGGTTGGTGCTTGCCACTGTCTTGCTCTGTAAGATCCTTGAGGTTGAGCTCTACCCCTTGGGCGTCTGTATCTGCCCCTTTGAGGTCTGTCCGTGGCTGGAAAGGACCAATTTTTTGAAGGCCAGTTTCTGCTGAAACGTGGAGGTTGTACCTGCAGGAAATCTTTCACTGTTTGCATTGATTTCGCTTTTTCCTCCATTTTCTTTAGTACCTCCTGAGCTTTAACACCAAACAATACATCTTTTAGAAGTGTTGCATCTAATAATTTTGCTTTGACATGATCTGGTAAGGTTTGCTCTTTGAGCCAAGCATGTCTACGTATAACAGATCCCGTAACAGCAGCTCTACATGAGGCCTCTAAAGCATCAAAACCACACTGCAAGGTATGTTTACCCACTTGCTCTGCACCATGCAACAAATCCTGCAACTCTTTCAAATCTGGTTGTTCTGGTTGTGTCATTTTGCTTTTCAACTGAGATAACAAAAACTGTTGGTACTTTAACATATGGAATTGATAGTTTAATGCCCTCATGGTTAAAGTGGCCGAGGTATACACCTTTTTTCCCCCAACTTTCTAATGCTCTGAAATCTCTCTCTGAAGGTAATGGGTTTTTAGCAGCAGAGGCCTTAATTCCCTTGGGACCCTGTGAAATAGTTGGAGGTAAAGAATCTGGATTAAGGCTGGCTTCTGTGTACACATCATCCAAAATATCTAAAACAGGAGGGATAGCCAGGGGCCTATGCTGGGGGTGCAGTAGTAGATATGCTGAGGAAGGGTGTAGACCTGAAAGCTTCATTAAATCTTGACGTGTGGTGACTTTCGTGTGTTTTTTGGAGCAGTAGAAATTCCCTGAGCCTTTTCTTGGAATCTGAGTAATCTTGGCCTTCCCAGTGAAAGTGTTCCCTCAATGTATGCAGGGTTTCCCCAAAAGAGTAGTCCTCAGGGGGGGAGACCGAGGGAATAGACTCCTCAGCATCAGAGTCTTCGAAAGGGGAATAGGCGTAATCCTGGTCCTCAAAGTGTTCTGAGGTAATAGAAGCCTGGTCTGAGGAAGGGTAGTCTTCCTCTAATCTGGGTCTTTTGTCAGAGGGGGGTTGAGAACCCCTGATAAGAGTAATCAAATCCTCAGCCATTTTAAGCATCTGCTTTTTAGGTATGGGGCCTTGAGAGGAGGTCTGAGGACCCTGTTTTTTAGTTTTCATGACTGCTTTAGATTTAGTGAAAGATTTAATAGAGAAGGTGGAAGGCCTGAAGACGCCTTCAGAAATGGCAGGCCTGACTAAATTCTGAGTTTCCCCGCCAAGAGTGGCGTCGGTATCTGCAGTAATAATTGGAACTGAGGAGCCTGTGACCTCAGGTACTGAAGTCACCGGTAATGTAGTTTCAACGGTACTCAGGGGCTGCGTAGGTGCCTCACTGAGAACCGGAGAACCGGTAGTGGGCCAAAGCGTGGTCTCAGTACTCGGTGCGGACCTCGGATGTCGGTCCTTATCTTTGCATCTTTTGCTCAAAACTGGAGTCGGAGTATCTGACGACATGATATAATTAAATTTTTTGCCAAAATAATGAAGGGCGAACTCCGCCCGGCACTTAATAGTGCGCTTGTTGAATCTAGCACAAAAATGGCAGGCCGAGACGTCATGGTCTGGGCCTAAGCAAGGTATACAGAAAGAGTGGAAATCCTTATGCGGTATTTGCTTCCCACAAGAAATGCAATTATTAACTTTGTCTGACATCGGACTGAGGCAAGAAAAGTTTCCCCAATGGGGTACTTAGCTTTAAAGAAGACTTCGGCTGAAATACTTTCATAAATCTCAGGAGCTGGCCGACCGGCACTTGCGAACTGCTTCTGCTTCAGGCACCGCGCGGCAAGAAAGACTGAAGAAAATGGTGTTGGCTGCCTCTTTTATACCCCTGCCGCACTGACGTCAGGGAAGAAGTGACGACAACCGATGCCGGACCTAGACTTTGGAATTCGGCCGACCGAGGACCCGCCTGACGGCAGGATAACCCCATCTGTAAGGACTGCAGCTGTATGCACGATGAACATCAGAATGAACCTGCCGAGTTTGTCTGCTATCACAATGGACTTCCCCGGTATGTGCATCATTACCAAAAAATGACTGGAGGCCATCACCCATTGCCACACTCAGAGGGCTTTTCAACATAGGGGATAAGATTTGGTTCCTCCTTGTTTGCTGATATACCAAACTACTGACATGTTGCCTGTTTGGACTGCAATCTTTCCTAGTGGAAGGCAGCCTTGAAATGCTTGCAATCCTAACACCACCGTCTTTCCCAAATAATGCCCCTCACCCTATCTGGGAAGCGTCCATGTTTACTACAGCCTTGGGTTGGGGGCGGGGTAAACGGGCGACCTTGCTGATGTTGATCTGACTGAATGCACCATGTAAGGTAGTCCTTACAAGTCTGTTATCCTTATCCTTGAAGACATAGGGTGAGTAAGGTAGGGCCACTGCGTTAGTAGCATCCACTGTAGAACTCTCATATGGTACCTTGCCAGGGGTACAACAGTAATAGCCACCACCAGTGAACCCAAGACTTGTAACACTTTCTTGACAGATATCGTTGAACTGCAAATGATCTTTCTGGTTTGGCTTCTGATGTTGTGAAGTCGAGATAAGGGAATGGATGCAATCACAGACATGTTGAAGACTGCATCAATAAATTACAGCCTTTGGGTGGATTATAATTGTGACTCGAATTACGGTGATTCCCATGGTCAAACAAGTCTGTAACACCTGATCGGTCACTCGTACCACCTGATGCCTGGTTGGGGAGATGATGAGCCAGTCTTCCAGATAAGGGAACACCTGGATTTTCCTGCAGTCTCAGGTGAGCTGCCACTACTGCCAAGCATTTAGTACACACCCTGGGGGCCATGGTGAGACCAAAGGGCAATGCTCTGAACTGGAAGTGAAGGTACCTTTTGGATCGTCTGTTCATCTTTATATGATAGCATGCATCCTGGAGGTCTATCAAGCACATCCAATTGTCCTTGCCCAGAAAGGGAAGACTGGACTGTACTGTGACCATCCGGAATATGGTATGCCTGACTGATTTGTTTAGCATGCTGAGGTCCAAAATCGGTCTACAGTCTCCTGTTTTCTTTGGAACTAAAAAGAATCTTTGGAACTAAAAAGAATCTTAAGTACCAGATCCTATCTGGTCAGGTGGGGCCTCTTGGATGACTCTTTTTCTAGCAACTGTTGTATCTGTATAGCTGCTGTTTCCTACTGACTGGATGGAACCATCAGGGAGGTTGTTTGATAATGGTGATGGGAAGGAGAAGGGTATAGAATAACTTCCAGTAATAATCCTCTGCACCCAGGTATCATTCATTAAATTTAGTCAGGCTGTATGGTGCAGATAAAACGATCCCTCATCCACCTCCAGAGGATGGCAATCGGGCCTCCTTTCAGGAGCGCTTATAGGATCTATCAAAGAAGGTATCTCTGCACCCATTATTTTGTGGGCCTCCTCTTCCAAGCAGGCATCTTCTATTACTGCCATTCTGCCCTTTGCCTCTGGGGGAGCCGGCTCCACGCATGTCAGTGAAGGGACCTTGAGACTTTCTAAACTACATCTTATGACCCCTCGTTGATTCCTTGAAAAGGTTCGTTGGGGAGTCAAAAAATGTACTCCAACAGCAGACAGCATCTTCCCATCTTTTTCACACCTGGAAAGTGTTTCTTTTACTGTAGGGTCAAAAAGCGAAGATCCACCAAATGGAGCATTGACAAATGAAGACTTAAAAGACTCCACAAAGTTGCATAGGCACAACCAGGCTTGTCTTCTTATGGCTAAGTCGGAACCCGTTGCCGGTACAGCACCCTCAGTCACACTGAATAAAAGCCGCATGGAGGAATTTACTACAGATTGTAAGGTAGTCAACTGAGGGGCCACAGAAGCCTGAACCTCTTCAGTGGTGATCTTTGCCAATGTGCTGGAAAGTTCCTTGAGTCCTTTTTGCAACCTTGCAAAATGGGCAATGTAGTTCAGCGAACAGACAGCGAAAGTCGCTGAAGCACAGACTTGCTTCCCTAGTCTGTCCATCAACTTGGATTCTCTATTGGGAGGATGGACAGTTGAACTCTCCTCAGTGAGTTTTTTCTTAGTGACTGCCGCCACAACCATGGCATCAACTGGTACGCCCTTACCCCAATACTGTTTTTCTATCGCAGGTGCTATAATTTTGTCAAGTCTCTTCAGAATAGGCCTGACTGAATCTGGGTCCTTTCATGCTTTCCAACAAATCAAATCTACTAATTCATCAGGAAGCGGAGTCACTCAGGAGGAAGATGGGCCAGCACCAAAAGCTTCCAGATATACAGACTCCTCGGAAGAAGGGTTGTGGGCAGAACAACCTCCCTTTTGGTTCAGGAGCTTAAGGATGTCTCCAAAGGAGACGTCTTCCAGTGGTGGGCTGGGGGATCCTTCTCTTTCATCAAAGTCAGTATCAGCAGTAAGAGACTCTTCAAGTGAGTGCAGGTGTTTCCTCTTACACCATGTCTTTTGAGAGACTTCTTTGGTTGGATGGTCCAGAGAAGTATTGGAAGAGCTAGGAATCCCAGACTGGGTAGACTGGAAGCCTTGGGCTGGTTGTCCCTGTGGTGATGAATGGTGAGGATCATGTGACACACAGTTCGGTGAACAGGGGTGGATCTGAGGGAGAAGGACCAGTCTGACCTGAAGGTTCAGAGAAGACCATCTGTACCACCTGGAAAGTAGGCCTCCCCAGGGAGGAGAAAGGCAACGCAGCAGAGGACAAGGGTCTCTGGTTCACCAGTTCTCCACCTTCCACAGGGCGGCTGCCCAAGGAGGAAGCAATGAAATGAACTGTCCAGTGCCGAAGCTCCGAGAGGGACAGAAAGCTTCTTAAATATCTGAGTCGATTTAAACCCTTGGATCCAGTGTGGAAGCCTCGGCTCCAGGAGCCTTCTGGATCCAAACACATTGGAGTGGGGGAACTCATCCATTTTATGGATCCAAAGAGATGAACCCCCTCGGATCTGACCAAGACAGACCCGGAGCACTCAGATCCAATAACTCCGAAATTAAAGGATTAGTCAGAGGAGTGGAAACTGGATGAAGACCCAGATCAGATGGAGTCGGGGCTAAAACTGCACCCCTCTGAATCTGCTCTGTGACCAGCTCTCTCACCATCATCACATCTGCTTCAGTAAGGCTACAGGAAGAATGTGATTACACAACAGGCCTAGAATGTCTCTCCAGGAAAGGTGAAGGTAGTCAGGATGGAGCCGGGTCAATGGATGGCAAGTAAGATATTCAAGGCAGACGTTTCAGATCTGAAAGCTTCGAATCCGACGTCGACTTTGTCATTGGCTCCGTTGAAAGAATTATCTTTGTATCAGAGACCTTCAAGGTTGCAGTTGAGGTTGGATCCGATCTCGGGACCTTTTTCTTTGACTCCAAGGAGGACAGAACCTCATCCAATCTGGGCCTCTTAAAATGGTCCCTATGTTTAGAACTTGAAGGCTGACCACTCTAACTCCTGTGAAAAGGAAGAGGCCAACATACCTTTTAATATTAATTTGTACTTTCTTTCTTTCTGTGATGGCCCAAAGACTGAAAGCCCCACATATACCACATTCCTCATTTAGGTGAGCTGGACCCAAGCAATAGAGGCACAAAGAATGCCCATCTGAAAAGAGCATTTTATGCCCGCACTTTGTACACTTTTAAAATCCCTTCTCTTCATAATCCTTAAAAAAGAGAGAGAGACTGATACAAACACACACATGCAGAATAAGGGTGTGCAATATAGAGAAAACGTAGGGGGAAGAGTTTTTTTTTCTTCTTTTTTTAAAGCAAGGAAGCCAGATAGAAACCACAAGGGTAGAGTTGCAAACAGGAATAATGGTAGCGAAAGAGAAGAATTGAAGTAATAATATAAGAACAAAATTCATTTTGCTAATAACAGGAAAACATTTGAACTTGAGAGCTCTACTGAAATCATGTCTGAAAGTGAAAGTGACAAATGAAATCACAAGTGACAGGGCAGCAATGCATCATAGTTAGAGGAGAGCTCAAGAGCTTGAAGGTTTCCACGAGCTGTAGTAATGGCCGAGTCGGATCAGACTACATTCATTGAGGATGAATGAAAACTGACATCAGATCGAACATTAAAGCAGTAACACCTTATTTACCTAGACAACTAGTAAGTAGAAAAACAGTGCTTTTTTACAGAATAAAGATAATACAGAGAGAGAAAGGTACCTCACAGATAAGTAATATAGAGGGGAACACCCTAACGCAAGTGAAAACTACCATCAAGTTTCTAAAAAAGAAACTCACAGGCATTGAAAACGAACTACAGCTAGGAATTTCAACAATACAGAACTACCAAAAAAAGGAACAAAATTTCTCTTGTGCTCAAGATGAGGGATCTGCATCTTAGCTGTCAAGCGGCAAACAAGATCTGAGGAGATGGGGATGGTGGGGTGCATTGTGGGTAGAGGGAGGAGCTCAATACTAGGATCCAAGTCTTGAAAATGCAGCAGTCTCGGATCAGAGGGTCATATCCTTAACCCATTAGTGAGGAAGAACAAAAAGGACAACATCCGATGCACTTTTAAAACATGGGTTGTGGCTTTCTTAAGTCAGTAAAGGGCCATGCTGTGGTCAGCTTGAAATTATCTGCAGCCTGATTGTCCAGTAACCTACCTGCGAACAACAAAGGAAGGCATGTAAAAACTGATTTAACTATGCAAGCAATAAAGACAGAAAATACACACGGAGAAGGTTTTTAAGAGACTGAGGAATGTAGAACTCTGAAGAGCAAACTTTTTTTTAACACAACAAAAAAATGATAGCCTTAACCTATGGAGCATTCATTTGCATCCAGAGTCAAAAACAACAAGGAACTAGAGAAAGGGAACAGGAGATTCCTACTGTGAAGACAGCAAAATCATGTGAGACATCCCATGCACCAAGCAGTCCTACTGGCTGCAGCCCTAAATCCTGAAAGTTACAGAGAGTCCTATTTCTTCTTTGCACTTTTTTTCTCTCAACAGAACTGGTAAATACGTGTTAAGACCATTTCCCTCATGTAAACCCCAAAAACAAGGAAAATATTTCCAGACTGTTTCTAAGTCAAAATCCTTCTACACACCAAGAAACAGGCTCGAACTTTTGCAATTTCTGAAAGTATCCATTAACAAGACAGACTGTTTTTAACTGCATATTACTTTTATTTACACCCGTCTAAAGCATTACTCTGATTTATTTAAATGCAGGGATATACTATGTGACCTTCATTCAGAAACAAGGTTAAATACAAGCAAATTACCTTGCAGTGCACAGCAGGCATAATATTTAAAACAGAGGTTGCTACTTTAAAGTCGATGCATTAAAAGAAAAAACACTACTGAAATACCAGTAAAATAAATGTACACCAAAAGAAAAATCAAGTGGAATACCTTCTGTCTCTTCCTCACATTTCTTTAGCCAAATGGTAAAGGTAGTATCTGTTTCTAGAAGATAGAAGGAAAGATACTATTAGCACTGCAAATCAACATAATCCCTATCACTCCAGCTCATAAAGAGAGAGAAAAAGTATAGCATTATCAAGGGCACGATTTGTATTTAAATTTCAAACTGAATCAACAGTCAAGAATTACCTGCATATACAAAAGTTTTTCAAAAAAGCTGTTATATTTGCTATTTACACCCAACACACGTCTTTCAGAGAACCAGTCTACAATCACAAACACTTCTAGGCATTATTAATCCCCAGATGTGCACTGCTAATTAACAACTCTCTACCTCAACTACACCTGGACTAAACCAAACAATCGAGAACAAAAATCCAAAATAAGGGATACTTTTCTAAACACACTTTATCTGTACTTAGAACACTGTAAGAATAAGATGATTCATATATGTACAAATGTTCTGAAATCTATCAAAATAAAACACTTGTAAATACAGCTCATTGCTTATTAGAATCAAATCCCAATTCTTAAGGAAAGCAACATATTTTAAGGTAAAACCTGTAACAACTAAATGGAAAGTACAGTTTTGTACCTACCATAAATGTAGATGTTCGAAGATCCACATTGCTGCAGTCCTTACACTTGGGTAGTCCGCTGTCCTCGGTCGGCCCGAATATCAAAGTATAAGGCTGACGTCGGTCAAGGCGCATTAGACTGACATCAGGACGTCAGGGTACAAATGCGCATGACCGACGTCATATCCTCAGTCTTTTCTTGCCCCAGATGTCAGAAGACCCTAAAAAGAAAGGTCAAAACCAAAAGACAGCCAACAACCAACCAACCACCCTTGCACTAATAATATGTACAATATATACAATATACACAATATTTACAACCCAACCCACACAACCGCCTCTAACTACAGAGGGAAGGAGGGAGGTAAATTGGACTGCAGCAATGTGGATCTTGAACATCTACATTTATGGTAGGTACAAAACTGTACTATGTTCTTCATCTCACATTGCTGCAGTCCTTACACTTGGGTAGAATCCCAAAGCAGAGGTAAGGGAGGATGGCAAAACTATAAAGAAGCAGGAGCTGCCAAAATGCCCTGTAAAATAGCAGTGGCAAAACCAGCCCTAGATTTAGAGTAAAGTGGAAGGTGATAATGCTTAGAGAAAGTATGCACTGAACTCCAAGTAGCTGCCTCCAAAATATCTTTAGTTGCCACCCCTTAAAAAGCTGTCAAGTGGCAGTAGCCCTAGTGGAATGAGGCCTAATCCCAGCTGGAATCTCCTTGCCATGATGGGAATAACAGAAAGCAATGCAAAACCCAATCCACTTAGAAATAGTTTGTTTTGACACAGGCTTGCCCTGAGAACCCAAAGCAAATGAAACAAATAACTGCTGAGACTGCCTGAACCCTTTAGTTCTGTCCAAATAATATCGCAACTGCCTGTGTACATCTAAAGTATGCAAAATCTTTTCCCCTTTATTTTGGGGATTTGCATAAAAAGTAGGCAAATGAATAGTTTGGTTTAAAGCCACACTAGAAACCACTTTAGGCATAAAGGAAGGATTAGTACGTAAAGATACCCAATCCTTATGGAAAATTAAGAAAGGCTCAACCGCCATAAGGGCCTGCAACTCAGAAACCCTTCTTGCAGAGGTAATGGCCAACAAAAAAGCAGTCTTCCATGATAAAAATTTCAACTCGGTAGTAGCTGCAGGCTCAAAAGGTTGGAGAGTGAGTTTCTCCAACACAAAATTGAGATCCCAAGCAGGAGTAGGAGCTCTACGTGGGGGTCTTATATTCTTTGCCCCTCTAAGAAATTGCTTGAACAAAGGATGAGAAAACAATGGTGGGTCACAATCATAGTGAGCCGAAATTGCTGCAGCATGAACCTTAATAGAAGAGAAGGACAAACCTTTGTCCAGTAACTCAGTAAGATATTGAAGAGCCACACTTAAATTAGGCTCAGAAACATCAAAATCCTTTGCTGCACTCCAAAATAAAAATCTCTTCCATTTATCTGCGTACACTTTCCTTGTACTAGGCCTTCTAGCTTCCAAAATAACATTCAAAACTTGCTGTGGAAGTGGAGGCCCACTATGGTTCAAAACAGAATATGCCAGGCTGTTAGGTGCAGAGAATGAAGCTTGACATTGAGCAAATGACTGTCCTCCTGAGACAACAGGTGTGGAATCGAAGGCAAAGGCCATGGAGGCTCCGTACCAGGCTTCTCAGTAATGGGTACCAATGCTGTCGAGGCCAATCTGGAGCTATCAAAATCATCCTTGGCTTGTCCTGTCTGGCCTTTAGTAGTACCTTTGGGAGGAGAGGCAGAGGTGGAAAGGCATACACATGAAGATTGCTCCAATTGAAAGAAAGAGCATCCACTTTCCAAGCTGTGGGATGAAACCTTTTGTGCAAAACTTTGGCAGCTGGTGGTTTAGTGGAGAAGCGAACAGATCTATGTCTGGAGTTCCCCATGACACTGTCAATTTCTGAAATACATGAGGATCCAATTTCCACTGTGGGGATCCATAATTGCCTGCTCAACACATCTGCTAAGGAGTTCTGTGCTCCCGGCAGAAACCTTGCCTGAAGATTTAGCTGTAAACTGAGAGCAGTCTCCCACAAAATCATTGCTTGCCTGCATAGAGGATAAGAATGTGTTCCGCCTTGCTTGTTGATGTACCACATGACAGTTGTGTTGTCTGTTAGAATCAACACCTGCCCTGGAAGAAGTAAATCCTTGAAAGCTATTAATGCAAACTGGACTGCTAACATCTCTTTCAAGTTGATATGTAGATGTTGTAGTCTGGCAGGCCACTTGTCTTGTATCCACTTTCCATTCAGATGAGCTCCCAAGCTTTGTCTGAGGCATCTGTCGTTAGAATCTGACTCGCCTCTGGCCGGGTCACAGAGAGTCCCTTGTTTAGGTGACATTCCTGAGCCCACCACAACAATTCCTTTTGAATGCAAGGTATTATTTGAATGACAGTGTCCAAATCCTGGCAGTGCTGTGTCCATACATTTTTGAGATACCATTGTAGCTTCCTCATATGCAGTTTGGCATTGGGAAGCACCAGAATACAAGATGCCATGAACCCCAAGGCTTGAAGGACTGTCCTTGCAGTCAGCCTGGACTGATGAGACAATTGATGAAAATAAAGGGAAAGATTCTTTTGTTTGTCCGGGGTCAAAAAGGCCATCTGGGATGCTGTATTCAGTCTCACACCCAGAAAGCACATGTCCTGAGAGGGTACTAGACTGGACTTTATTTCGTTCACAGAATACCCCAGGCATCTTAGCACTGCTATCACATATTCCAAATGATGAAGAAGCTCGTCCCTTCCTTGAGCCAGAATCAGGCAATCGTCCAAATAAGGATAGATCTGTATTCCTTTTAACCTGAGGAAAGCTATCACTGGAGCCAGAACTTTCGTGAACACTCTGGGCAGTAGATAAGCCAAAGGGCAATGCAGAGAACTGATAATGAGAAGTCCCAGCTCGAAAACGCAGATACTTCCTGCAACTCAGTCTGATAGGAACATGAAGGTAAGCCTCCTTGAGATCCAAAGTTACCATTCAATGATCTTTGCCCAGCAGAGGTAAAAGCTGTTGTAACGTCAACATTTTGAACTTGGGAATGTCCAGATAAGTGTTGAGGATAGATAAATCCAAAATTGGTCTCCACGTGTTCCCTTTCTTTGGTACTAGGAACAGGCGAGAATAAAATCCTAGGCCCACTTCTGGCATAGGGACCGGCTGTATGGCCCCTATTTGGAGTAACAGAAATTTGCTTGTGAGCCTCTATTCTTTGCTGAGGAGGAACGTCTGGCATGCCTTTGAAAGGAGGCAAGGTATGGAAATAAAACCTGTAACCGTGGTGTATGATATCCAATACCCATCTTGATAATCTCTATGCGGTATCTGTTTCCCACAAGAAATACAGTTATTCACTTTTTCTGACATCCGGTAAACCACAGAGGCAAGAAAAAACTAAAATATTCCCCAACGGGGTACTTAGCCAACTTTGACTCGGTCTGAAACTCCGAATTCGAAAAATTTCAGAACGCCGAACGGCACTTGCAACGCTGCTTCTGCATCGGACCATGCGGCAAAAAAGACTGAGGATATGACGTCGGTCATGCGCATTTGTACCCTGACGTCCTGATGTCAGTCTAATGCGCCTTGACCGACGTCAGCCTTATACTTTGATATTCGGGCCGACCGAGGACAGCGGACTACCCAAGTGTAAGGACTGCAGCAATGTGAGATGAAGAACATCAGAATAACCTGGCTCAAAAATGTCTAGTGTCCAGTGACTGGTCCAGGTCATATTTTCTTAGAACATATTCATGCATTTTCTCACAGATAAATTACACTATCTACTTTTAGGAGCAACAGCAATTTGTTCAAAGTTCACTCATTTTTCAATTGTGGGCCCCCACACGCACTTTATAATGCCTTATGACATTTATCTACATCAGTAAGCAGCAGCCACACAAGTTTCTCAACAGCAAGGTTACGATTTATACTATGCCAAAAACAACCTCTGTCATGGTTTCACCCGTTTCTCTTTTAGACTCTGCATGATCACAGATCTTTTGTCTCATTAGAGTTTCTAGAATTTCTCATAGCACTGGCATTTTTCTCATGCATGCTTGAAAACTATCCAAGTGAAAAGCTTACTTTAATTTCTCATTAAAGGTGTAGCATCCCCTTTGATGCTACAGAGCAGGTGTCTCAGAGGACTGGAAAACTCAGAAAAGAGCCACAAAATCCAAGACAAAAATCAATGCAGGCAATGTACTATCTCACCTTATGAAGAAGTTATTACTCACCATAACGTTACAGTGTGTTGTCCATTTTCATTTATCCTCGACAAATGGGTCCACTTCTGAATATACTCGTCCATTAGTACAGCTCGAGTGGGTAAAAACTCTCATGCTTTACCCTTACTCAGAATGCTTCTCTCTCAATTACCTCAAATCAAGTTTGCAGGAAAAAAAAAAGCCAGACAATGCATGTAGTAACCCCCACAGGCTTCAGAGTCCATATCTGGAATCATATAATAGTAACACTAGTGGCAAAAAAGTCATTATGCGTTCCATCAAATAACTTTGAAGGGCAGTCGAGGATAAATGGAAATGGACAACACAGATGGAACATTATGGTGAGTACACTTCTTTATCTGACGGTGTCAGTTTTCATTTTATCCTCGACAAATGGGACAGAGTCCACAGCTACCTAGGACCTTGGGAGGACTCAAAGAAGGACATTCCTGAGCACCAAAGAACCAAAAGATGCTCTTCCCCTAGAATCCATATCCAATTTGTAATGGGTAATAACAGTATACAAGGCATACCTCTCAAATGTACAGATTTTTGCCTCATATTTTTTGCCCTTTTTAATAAAATTGTGGTTTTCTGGCAACTCATTGGCAAATCGTTGAAGACAGAAGTCAAAGGCAGACATTTGAGTTTCAGACTTCGTACCCTTTAGAAAAGTCATGTTAATGCAAAACCTGCTATTCTATTAACTTTCTAAGTTTTAAGAGCAATATTTAAAAATTATCCCTATTTTTGGTCATTTGCCCTCCATTGTAGATTGAGGTTCTACTTGCAGTTTCTATTTGCATCTGCATGAATATTTATGTTCTGTTTTATTTCTTGCTAAAATTTGCTTATCTCAAATATTACTTCAAATCTAAAACATTCTATGTAACCTTCTTGGAGCTTTTCTCCCCGGGTCTCTGCTGAAAATGGGCTTCTGGCCCAGTAGGACATTACCCGGTTAACAAATGAAATAAATAAAATAAATATTATTTATGGCTTTGTCCAGATTTCTCACTCCAACAGGTTGAGAGGTATGATGAGGGGTAGTCCAAGTTGCTGCTGCACAAATATCATCCATGGAAGCCCTAGACTGAAAAACTGTTGAAGAAGCAACAGCTCAAGTAGAATGTGCCCTTTAAGGTCTAGGTAAACTGATTCTCCTCTTATTACAGATAAACGAAATACACTATTTGTGCCATCTGGCTAACATTACTTTGTTCACTGGTTGGCCAAGTCTTGTAGATGAGAAGGACACAAACAATTGATTGGATTTTCTTACATTCTTGGTTCTTTGTAGACAGAAGTGTAACTGTCTGTGAACCTCTAGTAAATGCAAGCCTTTGTTAGAGAAATTAGGAAAAAATATTAGTAAATGAATAGTCTGGTTAATATTGAACTCTGACATAACTTTAGGTAAACAGGATGGATTCGTTTTTAATGAAACTCTTACCTTTGTGAAAAATCAGGTAAGGAGGTCTACATGATACAGCCTGTATTTCCGAAAAACTTCTGGTAGAAGTTATTGCCACTAAGAAAACAGTCTTCCTGGACAAAACTTCAGATCACATTTAGCTGATGGTTCAAAGGGAGGCTGAACACTGGTCTGTAGTACTAAGTTTAAATCCCAAGGAGGAGTAGGATCTTTGTATGGTAGTTTTAACAGGAGTATTCCTTTTAAAAATGCTTTACAAAGTTTATGAGAAGCCAAGGAGGATTCTGGAAAACCATTATGGAAATTAGAAATAGCTGCTTATTGAATTGTTATGGTAGATTGACAAGCTCCTGTTTTGAAAAGTGAGGCAAACAATTCTAGGATCTTATCAATGGGTGCTGAAAAACATTCATGTCATGAGCCCAAAAAGTAAATATTTTGCATTTACTAGCACAAGCCCAAAAAGTAAATCTTGTCCATTTACTATCAGAGTTTGCATGTAGCTGGTTTATTTGAAGCCAAAAGAATATGGCTCACTGGGGAAGAAAATGAAGGCAGTCTTGCTATTAATGGAACTGGAGAAGCCAAGTTATCAGCTTGAGGTTCACAATGTTTGGATGAAGCAGTCCTGCTGGGTGAGATGGAAGCTCTGGTGCCAGGTTCACAATCAAGTTTTTTTATTCAGGCATGTCCAAGGGTCAGCTCCCAGTGTTCTCTCCTGTCTATCTGATGAATCTGAGCATCTTGGGGCAATGTAGAAATTGCCTCATGTACACAGACAACCCTCTCCTCCTACCACCCAACACTACAACCTGTGAGAGATGCACTTATCTAGCCAAACTGGAGGTAAAGCTCTCTCCAATCTAGACTGAACTTGACAGTCAAGAGGAGAAGGTAAACACTTGCACCACACCACACTCATCACGTAGTCTCACTAAATCTACACCACCAAAATCCACACACAGAAACACAAAAACATTCGTGGAGGCTCTCGATAATAATCTGCTCAAGCAACAGAGACCTCCAAAGCAGAAATGCAGGCAACCTCCACCCCCCAACACAACCCAAATGACACATAGCCCGCAGACTCAGTGGGCCACTCAACCACAGCCAATAAGGCAAAACAACGTACCCAACACACTAGTCATAGGCGACTCTATAGTCAGACACACTGATGTCCCACTCACCAGGCTAAACAAGGAGAAGGTTACTGTCAGCTGCCTGTTGGGTGCCAGGATCCGCGCCACATAACCCAAGCACTCGGGTCACTCCACAACAAGTACAAATATGACTCTGTCATTGTCCACGCTGGTGTTAACGACCTGAGATGTACCTCCGTGGACTACATGAAAAGGGACATGGAAGAGCTCTCCAATCTTGTAGCCCAGGCAGGTATGACCCTAGCCCTGAGTAGCATTCTGCCATCACCCAGAATGATGCCGCAGTACAAGGACAAAATGATTGACTTCAACAATTGGCTAAGCTTCTGGTGCCATTCTAAAGGGATCCAGTATCTGTCTGCCTGGGATGACATGGTCGACAGACCACGATGCTTTGCCAGAGATGGCCTGCACCTGTCACCCCTGGAATTCCAGATACTGGCTAAGGTTCTTGCCGCCCCTATAGTGCCTTTTTTAGGCAAGGTTCAAAGGACAAATTCACCACCATAACAGGAACAGGCAAGCAAAAACTGAGGGTGATGCTACTCAATGCTAGAAGTCTAAATCTCAAAATGCATTCACTCGAAGCACTCAAAATGGAGAACATCGATATCTGTGCAGTGACTGAGACCTGGTTCAAGGCTCCAGAGAGCACCCCTGCACTACCAGTCTATAACTGATACCGCACTTTCGGCCATGTAACCTGGACCGGAACACCAAAGGCGGAGGTGTGTCCATATTCATTAAGGATATCCACACCTCCAGTCTAGTTGCTCAGCATAATGCAGCCGAGGTTATCTAAGTGCAACTAACTCTGGGCAAAACTGCAATCCGAATTGTAGCTTGCTATACATCACCCACCATGCCCCAGGATTCCCACTCCTCTTTTCTTGATGTACTGGAAAATATTAGGGTTCAACCAAACACCCTAATAATGGTCAATTTCAACTACCCCACCATTAACTGGGAAAAAGTACAGTTTTGTACCTACAATAAATGTAGATGTCCGACAGATATGCAACTGCAGTCATAACATATGGGTTGTCCTGCCTCAGGCAGCTCTTGGTCGGCCGGATTCCAAAGTCTGGGTCCAACGTCGGCTGATGTCGCATTTTTCTCTGACGTCAGAGTGGCTGGAGTACAAAAGCATCAGCCGACGCCATCTTCTTCAGTGTTTCTTGCCCCAGATGCCAGGTGCCCTCCAAGGAAGGCTGTAATCAAATTGGAAGACAAAAGCAGGTTTCCAGACAAATAAATAAGCAATAAACAGATACACCATAACAGATATCCCCAGCTAAGGATAACAGGGAGAGGAGTGGACCCAAGGCATAGAGGGGAAGGAGGGAGGGAAAACCCGACTGCAGTTGCATATCTATTGGACATCTACATTTATGGTAGGTACAAAACTGTACTATGTCCTTCAAGAATGCAACTGCAGTCATAACATATGGGTTGAATACCATAGCTTAGCTGGGGGAGGTGGAATGCTCTAAGAAAAGGATGGTGTAGCTATCAATCCCTGCAGGACTGCCGAAGCAAAGCCTGCTCTGGATCTGGAATATAAAGGGAGGTTGTAGTGTTTGGAGAATGTATGCACGGAGCTCCATGTAGCAGCTTCTAGAATGTCTTTTGTAGGCACCCCTCTTAAGAATGCTGTAGAGGTGGCTGTAGCTCTGGTGGAGTGTGGTCTGACATTGGCTGGTACACTCTTTCCATGGAAGGAATAACAGAATCTGATGCAATGTCCAATCCATTTTGAAATAGTCTGTTTGGAAATTGCTTTTCCTTGTACTCCAGAGGCGTAAGCTACAAAAAGCTGATCAGACTTCCTATTAGTCTTGGTTCTGTCCAGGTAGTAGCGAAGTTGTCTGTGAATGTCCAAGGTATGCAACAGTCTTTCCCCTTTGTTCTCAGGATTGGGAAAGAAAGTAGGCAGGTGAATTGCTTGATTTAAAGAAACCCTAGATACCACTTTTGGCAGAAAGGTAGGGTTGGTTCGTAAGGAGACCCTGTCTCTGTGAAAGGTTATGAACGGTGGTATTGCCATTAGGGCCTGTAATTCCGAAACCCTTCTTGCTGAGGTAATTGCCAACAGGAAAGCTGTCTTCCATGAGAGAAATTGTAAGTCCACAGAAGCTGCTGGCTCAAAGGGGGTAGAGTCAGTTTTTCTAGGACATAGTTGAGGTCCCAAGCTGGTACTGGAGCCTTTCTTGGTGGCTTTATATTCTTGATTCCCCTAAGGAATTGCCTTAACAAAGGATGTGAAAACACAGGTGAATCAGTGTTGTATCTAGCTGAAATAGCTGAAGCATGTATTTTTATGGAAGAATATGAGAGTCCATTCTGTAGCATATCTGCCAAATATTCCAGAATGAGTGGGATGTTCAATAATGATGCATCATGACCCTTGCTGGTATTCCAAATGCTGAATCTCTTCCATTTTGCTGAATAAACCTTTCTGGTGGATGGTCTTCGGGCTTCTGTTAGTATCCGCTGAACTTCCTTGGAGAGAGATAGATTGAGGTTATTCATGGGATCTCCCAAGCTGTTAGCTGCAGTGTCTGAATGTTGGGATGTACTGTCTTGAAGTTGTGTTGAGTCAAAAGTTGGGGCCATTGGGGAAGGGCCCACTTTTGTTGTGACATATGCTCCGTAGTAGTGGGTACCAGTGTTGTCTTGGCCAGTCTGGAGCTATTAGGATCCCCTTGGGCTTCTCTGCTTTGATCTTTAGTAATACTGTGGTCATCAGTGGCAGAGGTGGGAATGCATAGATTTTTAGGAAGTTCCAGTTGAATGAGAGAGCATCTATTTTCCATGCTTGTGGATGATATGTCCTTGAACAGAACTTTTGTAGATGATGATTGAGGTGGGAGGCAAATAGGTCTAATTCTGGCCTGCCCCATGTCGAGGTGAGTCGTATGAAGATTTCCTGGATGTAACCTCCACTCGTGGGGGGTCTAGGAAATTCCTGCTTAGGCTGTCCGCCAGCACATTGTCTTTGCCTGGAACAAACTGGGATTGCAACTGTATGTTTAAGCTCAGTGATTTTTCCCAAAGATTCATTATCAGTCTGCAAAGGGGGTAAGAATGGGTGCCCCCCTGCTTGTTTATGTACCACATCACAGTGGTGTTGTCTGTCCGTATTAGCAGGTGGCCTTGCTGAAGTTGTTTTCGAAAGGCCTCGATGGCATGCATTACTGCCAGCATTTCTTTTTGGTTGATATGCAGATGTGTTTCCTTTGGAGACCATTGTCCTTGAATACATCTGCCCTCCATGTGCGCCCCCCCATCCAAGGTCTGAGGCGTCTGTGGTCATGGTCTGTGTTATTTGTGGTTTTTTGAACGACATACCTGTGTTTGCCTGGCTTACCGAGGCCCACCACAGAAATTCCTTTTGTAGGCAAGGAATGAGCGGTATGGTTGCCTCTAGGTTGTTGCTGTGTTGAGACCATAAACTTTTTAGGTACCATTGAAGCTTTCTCATGTGTAGTCTTGCTAATGGAACCAGGAGAATGCAGGATGCCATGTAACCCAGGGCCTGTAGGAATCTCCTTGCAGTCATCTGGGTGAGCTTTGCCAAACCTTTGAAATAATGAGTTAACTTCTTTTGCTTGTATTCTGTCAGGTAAGCCATTTGAGAGGCTGTGTCTAGTTTGGCTCCTAAGAAGGTTATTTGCTGGGATGGCTGAAGTCTTGACTTTTGGAAGTTGACTGTGTATCCCAGAGCCTGTAGCAATTGTATGACATAATTCAAGTTTTTTGTCAAAATCAGTTTGTCGTCCGCTTGTATGAGGCAGTCGTCCAGGTACGGGTAAATTTGGATCCCCTGTAGCCTGCAATGAGCAATTACTGAAGCCAGGCATTTCGTGAATACTCTGGGCGCAGTAGATAAGCCAAATGGCAATGCTGAGAATTGATAATGCTCTGGCCCTGCAAGAAATCTTAGGTATCTTCTGCAGCTGTGTCTGATAGGGACATGCAGGTATGCCTCCTTGAGGTCCAGAGTAATCAGCCAAGACCCCTTGCCCAGCATGGGAAGGAGTTGCTGTAGAGTCAGCATTTTGAACTTTGGTACTATGAGAAAAGTGTTTAATGCGGATAAATCCAGTATTGGTCTCCATTGAGTTTCTTTTCTTTGAACAAGGAACAGTCTTGAGTAAAACCCCTGGCCTTGTTCTTGTTGTGGAACTTTTTCTATTGCTTTGATCTGAGCAAGCAGAGAAATTTGCTTGATAGCCTCTGCCCTCTGGTTTTATGGTAGGTTTGGCATGCCTTGTTTTCTTGGCAAGGTATGAAAGTGGAACCTGTAACCTTGGTCTATAATGTCCAAAATCCATTTGTCCTTTGTCAATCTGTGCCAATTGTCTGAAAACAGAGAAAATTTTCCGCCCAAAGGAGCTTCTGTTTGCTCCTTGGTCAGCGGAAGTAGAGGAAAGTCATTGAGATTGTCCCTGTGGGGCAGGAGAAGCCCCTGTGTCACTTCTTTGGTTTGCTGGTTGCCATTGTTGTCCCCTGTAGACCTCTGTATTGTCCTCTTCCTCGGCCACGCCTGCTTTTGCCCCTTTGAAATCTTTCAGGATTAGGAAAGGACCAGTTTTTAGAAGGCCAATTCCTGCTGAATCTGGGTGGCTGAACCTGGAGGAAATCTTTGACTGAACTGACTTGGCTTTTTCCTCAATGGACTTTAACACATCTTTAGCATTAGCACCAAAAAGCTTGTTCTTTTCCAAGGGTGCATCAAGAAGTTTTGCCTTAACATGATCTGATAGAGGTTGTTCTTTCAACCATGCATGTCTACGAATGACCGCCCCTGTCATAGCTTCCCTATATGAAGCTTCCAATGCATCATATCCACACTGAAGAAAGTGATTGCTAACTTGCTGAGAATTATGTACAGCCTCCTGCAAAGACTTCCTATCTAAAGGTTCAGGAGAGGCCAATGTTTTCTGTAAATCATCTAACAGGTAATCCTGATATTGAAACATATGAAAGAGACAATTGAGAGCTCTCATAGATAAAGTAGTGGAGGTGTAAACCTTCTTCCCCCATCTCTCTAATGACCTAGCTTTCCTGTTGGAAGGCAAAGGATTTTTGGAGGTGGTAGCTGAAACCCCTTTCGGTCCCTGTGAAATTGTTTCTAAATCAACAGCATGGGCCCTAAAGAAATGAGAATGTGTTTCTGGGACCCTATAGTATCTGTCAGGCTTGGCAGGAGCAGGAGGAAGAGTATCAGGGTAACACTGGAGTCAGAGTATAGATCATCCAAAACATCAAGCACAGGAGGTATAGCTAAGGGCCTGTGTTGGGGCTTTTTAAGGAAGGTTCCAAGGCGCTTTCTGGAATCAGAATATTCCTGGCCTTGCCACTTAAAATGTTCCCTCATGGAATGCAGAACTTCCCCAAAAGAAATATCCTCAGGAGGGGAGGCAGAGGGGATGGAGTCCTCTGCATCTGAGTCCTCATAGGTCTGGAAGGGCTCTTCCTGGCTATCGGAGTGAACAGAGTCCTCAGAATCTTCATCTGAAGGGAGAGGGTCAGAGGGCTCAACCCTGGGCCTCATCAGGAGGAGGCTGGGATCCTCTCTCAGGATGGGCCTGGGAACCTCTGATCATGGAAATTAAGTCTGCGGCCATAGTCATGATTTGTGTTTCAGGAGTAGGCTGAGGTAAGGCTTTAGCAGTAAGGTGCTTGGTCTTGCTGGCTGCCTTAGCACGTGTGTAGGCCTTGATAGACATGGACATGGGAGGCCTAGCAGCTCCACGTGCAGGAGTGACCTTATCCACAGCAATGGTCTCGGGCATTTCCTCGGTTTCAGTATCCGGAGGAAAATCAATAACTGGCGTCTGTGTGGTCTCCGGTATCGGAGGTATCGGTAATGCGGTGTCTTCGGTTCGGAGCGGTGAAATAACCGCCTCAGAGGGAACCGGGGCACTCGAGGTAGGTTTTGGCGTGGTGTCGGTGGAAGACACGGGCCGAGGATGTCGGTCCCGGTCTTTTCGTTTCTTAGGAGTCTGCGATGTCGGTAGTTCTGACGGCATTGTATAATCGAATTTTTTGCCGAAAAAGTTTTCAGCGAACTCCGCCCGGCGCCTGAGAGTGCGCTTATTGAAGTGAGCACAGGCGGCACAGGCCGAGACGTCGTGGTCTGGGCAAAGGCAAGGAAGGCAGTAAGAGTAGAAATCCTTATGAGGTATTTGTTTACCACAAGACAAACAATGATTTACTTTTTCAGTAATTTCTGACATCGGCTGAGGCAAGAAAAGGTCCCCAACGGGGTACTTAGCTTTTTTGATGACTTTGGATCGAAGAACACAGGAGCTGACCGACCGGCACTTGCGAACTGCTTCTGCTTCGGGCACCGCGTGGCAAGAAAGACTGAAGAAGATGGCGTCGGCTGATGCTTATGTACTCCAGCCGCTCTGACGTCGGAGAGAAATGCGACATCAGCCGACGTCGGACCCAGACTTTGGAATCCGGCCGACCGAGGGCTGCCTGAGGCAGGACAACCCATATGTTATGACTGCAGTTGCATTCTTGAAGGACATCTACTCATGTACCAACTCCTTCGCTCAATGCTCTCTGGAATTCATAAACTCCAATGCCCTGGATCAACTTATCCACACCCGCACCAGGGGCAACAATATCCTACATCTAGTCATTACCAATATGAGTGACCGGTGTTCTACGCCTGAAGTCAATGCCTCATTGGTCCGATCCGACCATAAGCTAATTACCCTAGATATCCACATCCTGCCTCCACCCCCCCATTAAGGAAACCATGGTAAAAAATTTCTCCAAAGCCAACTTCATGCTTCTTAAGACAGCAGTGGTGAACTTCATGACACCCATGCAGATGGACAATACAGTTACGACTACTGAATCCTACACTATTGCACTTTATAAGCACTTACATGAGTGCATGGATCGTGATATCCCAAACAGAACCAAGACTCTATCTTCCAAAAAAAAGGAAGCCAATCTGGTGGTCCGCTGCCATAAACAAACTGTACAACAGAAGGAAGAAACGCTTGCAAAAGAGAGTAAAATCCCACGAGTGGAGGAGCTCCCTGGTCAATCTCAGTAAGAAGCTGTGATCCCTGATAAAATCCTCCAAAGCTAGTTACGAAAATAAAATTGCCACTGATTCTAAAAACAACCACAAAGCATTCTATAGCTATGTCAAGAATCTCAATGGCAACACTAAGATCTGCTCTGAGTTGCAGCACAATGGCACTAAATATACAGACCCAACTGATATTGCCAACATCCTGGCAGATAGGTTCAGTGCTAACTTTACCCCCCTCTCACCCCCCTAAAGAGCCCATCTCTATACCGGAAACATGCAAAGTTCCTGTAATCACGGCTGCACAGGTAAAAACCACACTCTCCAAAGCCAAGAACACAGCATCCATAGGACCTGACAACATCCCAGGCTGCATTCTACACAAACTACAGAACGAACTGGCACCCCACCTAAGTACTATGCTCAATCATAGCCTCACCTCAGGCTTTGTGCCTGCTGAATGGCACACAGCAACAGTTATCCCACCCCACAAGGGGGGGAGCCACCACACACCCTGGGAACTACCGTCCCATTAGCCTGACGAGCCTGGTCTGCAAGGCCATGGAACGTATCATCATGGAACTTATAAACAAAGACATTGGTAATCTCCAAACTCTGGATCCCACCCAGTTTGGGTTTGTAAAAGGCAGATCATGTCTCCTAAACCTGATAGACATCTTTGAAGCAGTCACCAAAGACGTAGAAAAGGGTAAGGTGGTTCACACAGCCTATCTAGATCTTGCCAAGGCTTTCAACACCATCTCCCACTCTGGAATTACAGATAAACTCACTAAACTAGTTATAATTCCCTATGTCACAAGATGGGTTGCCAACTGGTTCACTGACAGAACCCACACTGTAAAAGTAGCAGACTCCAAATCCGACTTCAGACCAGTGACAAGTGGAGTACCGCAGGGTTCAGTACTGGGTCCTCTCCTGTTTGGTATCTACTTCTCTGAAGTACAGGCTAACACAGATCATCTTTCACTAACGAAGTTCGCAGATGACTGCAAACTAGGAGCCATAATCTAAACTCCTAACGATGTGGACATCCTACAAAAGGGCCTCACTGAGACAGATGCCTGGTGTCAAAGCCATGGCCTCAAGCTCAATGCCAAAAAGTGCACTGTCATCCCCTTTGGTAAAAACTCTGCACCCATGAACTACAACACAGGCGGCAGTATACTTAACACCGAAAGTGTGATAAGAGACCTTGGGACACAGGTGGACAGTAGTCTCTCCTTTGATAATCACATTGCCACAGTAGTCAGGAAAACCTTCTACGTGGCACACCTCATCACAAAAGGTTTCTCATCCAGAAAAAAAAAAGGTCATTGTTCCCCTCTACTCATCACTCATTAGACCCATTATAGAGTATAACGCCTCTTTTGGTATGTACCTCAGAAGACATCAACAACTGGAAATGCTGCAGAAATACCTCACAAAGAGGATTACCAGCCTCAAACAGATGCCCGACGCAGACCGTCTCAAAAAACTTTAGTTTTACTCCGTCGCATATCGCCTACTCAGAGGTGATCTCTGCCTAACATACAAAGCTATGTCAAACCCAGAGCTGTTGGACATGCTCCACTTAAAGAAATCCCAATCCCTCAGAGCTACACACTCTAGGGACCTAAACCTTGTCACCACAATAAACAGAACATGCCGGAGGGATAGATTCCTGTCCCAGAGACTTCCTATACTCTGGAATAAACTACCTATCTATATCAAACATAGCTCCTCATTAGCACTCTTCAAGAAAAATCTTGATGATTGGATGGGAAATAGGAAATTCACCCCAGGGATCACCTCTGTGGCTCTGCTCGACAGTGCCACGGGAAAATAATTTTTTTGGGTGGCAAAAGCCAGGGTACCTTTTTGGCTGGGCTTGTATAGGCCCCAGGGCCAATAGCCTAGTACCTACCTATAAACCTATAAGGTTGCTGAACCAGATAAAGCCAAAGGAAGGGCAACCATATCTGTTGAGGCCAATAAGGTGCAATGAGGATTACTTTGCTCTTCAGCCTGGTTGCTTTCTGGAGGAATTTTGGAATTAGGGGAACCAGGGGAAAGGCATAAAGTAGTGCAGAGGGACAAGTGTGTAGAACAGCAGCTCTAGGGGACTCCTCCAGAAGGGGGAATCACAGCAAAGTAACTGCTGCACTTGTTGTTTGGGAGAGAGACAAACAGATCGGAGCAAGGGTGGCCCACCCGAAGAAAAATCTTTTCCGTCACCTTTGGACTGAGAGACCACATGTGAGGCAGAAGATTACATCTGCTTAGTTTGTCTGCTATCACACTGGAACTCCCCGGAATGTGAGCTGCTATTAGAAAGCAGATGGAAGAGATTGCCCACTGCCACACTCAAGAGCTTCTTGACATAGGGGATATGATTTGGTTCCTCCCTGTTTATTTATGTACCAAACCACATGTTCCAGAAGGAAGGAGAGTCTGAAAGGCTTGCAAATCTAAAAGCACTGCCCTTAACTCCAGGACACTGATATGCAAGTTGGTCTCTGCAGAGGACCAAGTGCCTTGGACAAGTCATGCCCAGATAATGCCCCCCCACCCTATCTGGGAGGCGTCCATGGTCACTATGGCTTTGGGCTGTGGTGGGACAAAGGGATGGTCTAAAAGGATGTCTTTAGAGTGAGTGTATCCACTAAGCTAAATCTTTTCTGCAAAGACTGGTGATCAGGATCAGATCCAACATGGACTGGTGTAGTACTGACCACTGAGATGCTAGCAACTACTGTAGTTTTCTCATGATATCTTGCTAAGGGAATAAAAATTATGTACTTACCATAGCTTGGTATCTGTGTTGTCCAATTTCATTATGCATCACGAATGGGTCCTCAGATCTAAGCCAGCCATTTCTCAGACATATGATCAGAGCCTCAAACTCCTCCCTCTCCCATGATGACTCACTCCTCAAACACTCAGAATGAGTTTTTTGCCCCTTCTTCAAGATGGTTATCTTAGAGAAAATAGAAATACACAGATAAAAGACCTACTGAAGTCCAAACTAGGAACCAGTGGTACCGTAAGCTCCTAAACCCCTCTCAACTGCACAAGGAAGGGGAAGGAGGACAGGATGTGATGCATAATGAAATTGGAGAACACAGATACCAAGTTATGGGAAGTACATAACTTGTAATCTGATGTTGCCCATTTCATTATGCATCACGAATGGGTCAAAGTCCCCAGCTACACAAACCCTGGTAGAACCTCAAGGAAAGATATGCCTGAGCACCACGGAACCAAAGGATGCTCTCTTTCTGGAGATAATGTCCAATTTGTAGTGACATACAAAGGTATGAGCCGTGGACCATGTAGCTGCAGCACAGATCTCATCAACTGGAGTTCTAGCACAAAAGGCCGAAGAGGTAGACCTTGATCTGGTGGACTGGGATCTAACTGGATGGGGAAGTTGCTTGCTTTGCAGAGAGGAGACAGGAGATGCAGGGGCCAATCATGGAATAGAGCGTCCCTGGGTGACTCCCCCGCAAGGGGGATCACAGAGAAGTACCTGCTGTATTTGTTGTTTGGGGGGTGGCAAAAAGACTGCAGCAAGGCTGGCCCCAACTGCTGAAAATTTTATTCACTACTGATTGGTTCAGGGGCCACCTGGGAGGACTCAAAATGGACCTGTTCAAACTGTCTGCCAGAATGCTGAATTCTCCTGGGATGTGGGTTGCAAAAGAGAAAGCAGTTCGAAACAATCACCCATTCCCAGACCCTCATGGCCTCTCTGCAGAGCAGGTTCTCCCCCTGCTTGTTGATGCACCATACCAATGACATGTCTGTCAAGATTGCAATTGTCCCAAGAGAGAGGCAGTCTTGAAAGGCTTGTAACATGAGGAGGACCACCCTCATCTACTGAATGTTTATGTGCAATTTGGTCTCTGTAGGGGACCACATGCCTTGGACCATCTTTCCCTGAAAATGCCACCCCACCCCACCCCACCAGGGGGGCATCCGTGATCACTGTAGCCGAGGGGGGGGGGACAAAAGGCCTGCCTAGATGAAGATCATCTGTGAGCATCCACCATTGCAGGTGACGTCTGCAAATTCGAGTAAGCCTGATCTGGGTTGATAACTGGTCACACAGGAACCCCCAGAATCCACTGGAGAACTTGCATGAAGAACCTGGCTAGAGGCACCAGAAGAATGGCAGCCAACATGGAGCCCAGGGCTATGAGAACTAGGTGAGATGAAGGAGATGGCGTGTCTAGTAAGCACTGTACCTGCTGCCTGAGAGACAATATCTTCTGTAGGGGAAGAGCTGCAACTTATGTCACCATGTTTAACTGAGTCCGGATGAATTTGATGTCCTGGACTGGGACCATTTTGGATTCTGCTATGTTCACTGTAATCTCCAGGTGACGAAACAGGCACATCACCACCTGAATCGCTCAAGGTAGTTTATGCATTGTGGTTGGTATGAGGAGCCAATCGTCCAGGTAGGGGAACACCTAGAATCCTTGCAGACAGAGATGCACTGCAACTACCATCATACATTTGGTGAACACCCAGGGGGCAGTGGTGAGGCCAAAGGGCAGTGCTTTCAACTGGTAATGTTTGGCCCCCAGCCGGAAGCGTAGATATCGCCTGGAGCACCTGTCTATCTTGATATGACCGTATGCATCCTGGAGATCCACCCAACACATCCAGTTGTCCTTGTGAATGTGTGGCAGAATGAACTGTACTGTAAAACCATGCATAACTTTGTCTTCTTGACAAAGAGATTCAAACTGCTTAGATCCAGGATGGGTCGAAGGTCCCCAGTCTTCTATGGCACTAAAAAAAAGTGTGAGTAAGTTCCTCATTCTTGTTGTTCAGCTGGGACTTGGATAACACTTTTGTCTAGAAGTTTTTTCACTTCTAGAAGGGTATTCTCCCTCTGACTGGGTGGCACATTGGGGAGATGTTCCCCGGAGTGGGGAGCAGGAAGGGAAAAGGGAATATAGTAATCTCTGGATATAAAATTTAACACCCAATAGTCATTTATGTCTGTCCAGGCTGATGGGTGCAAAAATAGCCTTCCCCCGATGGCCACTAGAGTAGGAGGGTCGGGGAGTGCTGAAAGGGCTTGTCAAAAAAGGGTTCGCTGAAGCCCTGGTTCTGTGGACCTCCTCTCCTTCTGGGGTAGTGTCTAACACTGAATGCTCTCCCTCTGCCCCTGGAAGAGGACTCATCATGTGAATTGGGAAAGGCCCCTTGGGATTTGCAAAACTACATCTTCTTCCTGCTCTGTTGGTTATTGGAAAAGGTCAGTTGGGGACAAGAAAATTTGATCCCTATGGCACACAGAGTCGTGCATTCCTGCTCGCTGCGGGTAAGAGTCTCCTTAACCGACAGTCTGAACAAAGAGGAACCACCAAAAGGGGCCATTAATAAACGCTTTGAATTGGTCCACAAACCCCAGGCATGTCATCTTTGAGTTACGCCTGAACCAGCCACTTGACAGGTTTCCTCCTCAGTGTGGGAAATTAGCCTCACCAAGGAATTAGCAATCAAAGTCATAGTAGTCAGCTGTGTGAAACTTTTTTTAAGTTTTCCTCTGACAGCAACTGCTCCAGAGATGTGGGAAAGTTCCTTCACCTGGTCTCTCTGGAGGTGAGTGCAATGTGCCAGGTAATTCAATTCTCTCAGAAAAAAAAAAAAGTGGCTGAGGCATACAACTGCTTCCCATGTCTGTCCAAGGCCCAAGACCCTTTGTTTGGGTGGTGGACAGTAGAGCTCTTTCTTGATGGCTGCCAAAGTACAGTTTTGTACCTACCATAAATGTAGATGTTCGAGTGCTAATACAGCTGCAGTCATAACAGATGGGTTTTCCTGCCGTCAGGCGGGTCCTCAGTCGGCCGAATTCCAAAGTCTAGGTCCGGCGTCGGATGTCATCGCTTCTTCCCTGACGTCAGTGCAACAGGGATATAAAAGAACCAGCAGACGCCATTTTCTTCAGTTTTTCTTGCCCCAGATGTCAGGTGCCCCCAGAAGGAAGGCAATACATAAATTTATGTAATAATGCAATGCAATATAATCAAAAAACAGTAGTTGCAAGCAAATACACCATAAAAGAATACCCCAATCAGGTTGTATGAGGAGGTGTTAGCCATTAGGTCTGTCCCAAGAGGGGAAGGAGGGAAGAAAACCTGGACTGCAGCTGTATTAGCACTCGAACATCTACATTTATGGTAGGTACAAAACTGTACTATGTTCATCGTGCATACAGCTGCAGTCATAACAGATGGGTAGAGTCCCAAAGCTAAAAAAGGGGTGGAAGGCACTAGGTGGAACTAGGAGGAGCCAGGATGCCCTGCAAGACTGCAGTGGCAAAGCCTGCTCTAGATTTGGAGTATAATGGTAGGTGATAGTGCTTGGAGAAAGTATGTAGAGAACTCCAAGTGGCAGCTTCCAAAATATCTTTGGTAGGAACCCCCCTGAGGAAAGCTGCAGAGGTAGCTGTGGCCCTTTTGGAGTGAGATCTGATGCCTGCAGGTACAGTTTTACCATGAAAAGAGTAACAAAAGCATATGCAGTGGGCTATCCATTTTGAGATTGTCTGTTTGGAAATAGGCTTCCCTTGAGCTCCTGTAGCATAGGACACAAAGAGTTGCTCTGATTTTCTGAAAGGCTTTGTTCTGTCCAAATAATAACGTAGCTGTCTGTGAATGTCCAAGGAATGTAGTAGTCTCTCTCCTTTGTTTTGAGGATTAGGGTAGAAGGTAGGTAAGTGGATAGCCTGATTCAAGGCTACCCTGGATACTACCTTTGGCATAAAGGAAGGATTGGTTCGTAAGGAAACTCTGTCCTGATGGAAAATGATGAAAGGCTGCACAGCCATGAGGGCTTGTAGTTCCGAAACCCTGCGAGCTGAGGTGATAGCCAGCAGGAAGGCTGTTTTCCAGGACAGATACTGCAGTTCTGTTGAAGCAGCTGGCTCAAAAGGAGGCAAGGTCAGTTTTTCTAGAATGAAACTGAGGTCCCAAGCAGGTACTTATTGTTTCCTTGGGGGTTTTATATTCTTAGCCCCTCTGAGGAACTGTCTTAAGAGGGGGTGAAAGAATAAAGGAGGATCAGTGTTGTATTCTGCAGAAATGGCTGAGGCATGGATTTTGATGGAGGAGAATGAAAGTCCACTGCTTAGCATCTCAGCTAGGTACTGTAATATTTGAGGTAAATTCAGTATTCCAGGATTCTGGCCCTTTTTCTCATTCCAGGCACAAAACTATTTCCATTTTGCAGAGTAGGCTTTTCTAGTAGAAGGTCTTCTGGCCTACAAAATGACATCCTGCACCTCCTTGGAGAGTAGGGTCTGTTGTGATTTTAAGGAATCTTCCATGCGGCTAGATTGAGTATTTTCAGCTGACTGTGAAGAGTTTTGAAGTTGTGCTGAGTCAGTAGAAGAGGCATTAGAGGCAGGATCCATGGTCGGGAATATGACCAGTGTTGTCTTGGCCAGTCTGGAGCAATGAGAATCATCTTTGGTCTGTCTGCTCTGGTTTTTAATAGAACTTTGGGCAGCAGAGGAAGAGGTGGAAAGGCATAAACTGTCATTGTTGTCCAACTGAAAGAGAGTGCATCCACTTTTCAGGCCTGTGGATGAAAGGTCCTTGAGCAGAATTTTGCCAACTGGTGATTTCTGTGGGAGGCAAAGAGATCTATGCCTGGCCTTCCCCATGCTTGAATTATCTTTGTAAAAACTTGAGGATGCAACTTCCATTCGTGTGGATCTGTCATATTTCTGCTTAGGTTGTCTGCCAGTGTGTTTTCCTTGCCTGGCAGGTACTATGCTTGAAGTTCGATTTGTAATTCCAGAGCCATGTTCCAAAGAGACATGACTAGCCTGCATAGGGGGTATGAATGGGTTCCTCCCTGTTTGTTTATGTACCACATTACTGTGGTGTTGTCTGTCTTTATCAATAACTGGCCTGGATGCAGTAGGTCTTTGAAAGCTATAATAGCATTTATTACTGCTAGCATTTCCTTTTGATTGATGTGTAGGTGCTTTTCTTTTTGGGACCATTTGCCCTGAATGCATCGATCTGTCATGTGCGCCCCCCAGGCATAGTCCGAGGCGTCTGTTGTGATGACTTGATTTGCTTGAGGCTTGCAGAATGGGAGACCTGTGTTTCTTTGGCATGCTTGAGCCCACCACAGAAATTCCTTTTGAAGACATGGAATCAGTGGTATTATTGTTTCCAAACTGTGGCTGTGTTGAGACCATAGGTTTTTTAGGTACCACTGAAGTTTCCTCATATGCAGCTTTGCACATGGGATTAATAGGATGTAAGATGCCATGAATCCCAGAGCCTGCAGGATTTTCCTTGCAGTCAGCCTGGTGAAAGTTGCCAGTTTTCTGAAGTATTGAGTTAGTTGCCCTTGTTTCTCTGGCGTGAGGTAGGCCATCTGGGTGTTGGTATCCAAGCTGGCACCCAGGAAAATTATTGTTTGAGAGGGTAAATCTTCAAAAGGGGAGTATGAATGTTCCTGGTCTTCAGAATGTTCTGAAATAATGGAGGCCTGGTCCGAGGAAGGGGATTCTTCCTCCACTCTGGGCCTTTTGTCCGGGGGGGTTGAGAACCCCTGATAAGAGTAATTAAATCCTCAGCCATTTTGAGCATCTGCTTTTTAGGCATGGGGCCTTGAGAGGGGCCCTGTGGAGCTTGTCTTTTAGTATGCATGGCTGCTTTGGACTTAGTGAAAGCCTTGATGGAAAAAGAAGAGGAAGGCCTGAAGACACCTTGAGAGGTGGCAGGCCTGTCTAAAGTCTGCATTTCACCACCAAGAGTGGCTTCGGTATCTGTAGTCGGGGTGTGGGCTGAAGAGCCTGCGACCTCGGGCACAGAAGACACCGCCAATGAAGTGTCATCGGTAGTCAGCGGCTGCGTAGGCGCCTCGCTGAGAACCGGACCACCTGTAGTCGGCTTTGGAGTGGTGTCTGTAGAAGTCGCGGACTTCGTATGTCGGTCCTTATCTTTGCGTCTTTTACTCAAAACTGGAGTCAGAGTATCCAACGACATAATGTAATTAAACTTTTTGCCAAAATAGTGTTGGGCGAACTCCGCCCCACGCTTAATAGTGCGTCTGTTGAATGTAGCACAAAAACAACAGGCCGAGATGTCGTGGTCTGGGCCTAAGCAAGGAATGCAGAGGGAATGAAAATCCTTATGCGGTATTTGCTTCCCACATGAAATGCAATTATTAACTTTGTCTGACATCGGTCTGAGGCAAGAAAAGTTTCAACGGGTACTTAGCTTTCAAGAAGACTTCGGTTGAAAAATATTCGTAATCTCAGGAGCTGGCCGACCGGCACTTGCAAACTGCTTCTGCTTCGGGCACCGCGCGGCAAGAAAGACTGAAGAAAATGGCATCGGCTGGTTCTTTTATACCCCTGTCGCACTGACGTCAGGGAAGAAGCGACGACATCCGACGCCGGACCTAGACTTTGGAATTCGGCCGACCGAGGACCCGCCTGACGGCAGGAAAACCCATCTGTTATGACTGAAGCTGTATGCACGATGAACATCACCACAATGCCATCAACCAGGATACCTTTACTCCAGAATGGATGATCCTGAGGGGGGCTAAGGTACTTATCAGGATTGGTTCATTGGTATCAGGCTCCTTCCAATCCTGGCAGGCGATAAGATCAACAGGTTGGTCCACCTGTGGGGTCACCCAGGATGTAGATGGTCCCATCTCAAATGCTACCTGAAACACTAACTCTTCCAAGGAAGGGGGTTGAGAAGACCATCCACCCTTTTGTTTCAGGATTTCTAAGATATCTCCAAAGGAGATATCGTCAGATGGAGATCAGGGGTCCCTTCCCCTTCATCACAGTTGGTATCCTCTGTTAAAGACTCCAAGGGGGAGTTCAATGTGCTTTCCTCTTGCAGCGAAACTTCCGGGGAACCTCCTCCATGGGGTACTCAGAAGACAGGGGAACCCCTTGTTGAGGGGTTGGCTGGAGGCTCTCTGGGAGGAGCTGACCATGGAATGGACAGATAGGAGCAAAGCTTTGCTCCACAGAGAAATGAGAAGGGTCTGGCGGAGGAAGGGCCATGTCTCGAGGTGTTGAGAAAGCCCTCTCTGCCACCTGGAATGTCAAGGATGCTGGGGGAGACCACCCTCCCACCCCAAAGGCCAAAGACCCTAAGGGAGAAAGAGATTAAGCCACCCTGGATCTCACATCGCCAGAAGGCACTGGACCCAAGCTATCGAAGGCCGAGGCTCCAAGAGGAGGTGACGGCTCCGAGAAGGACAAAGGTGGAGCCAACACCAACTCTGAGGATCCTAAGTCAATCCCTTGTATCCAGTACCCTGCTGGAGTTGGGGAAAGGAGTATTCCATGATCCAATGCTGGTCCACCTAGGATCAACAGGCCCTGCGACTCCGAAGCCGAGTGGATCAGAGGAGGCAGCATGGATCAGAAAAGGCAAAATCCCCAGCTGGATCTGGGCTTTGAGGAAACTCATCATCCGATCCATATCGGAATAAGAGAGCCAAGACGACGGAGAGGACAGGGAAGAATGGGCAGACCTGACCGGTGATAAGCTTGGCCAGACAGTCAGAGCAGGGGAAAGGAACTTGCTCCTCTGTGAAGTATGACTCCAAGACCTGCAATCTGGGCGGATGTGATTAGTAGTCCACTCCGGAGATGAGGAGCTATGGATCTTAATGACCTCCCACGGCCCTGAAAGGTTGCTCAGACCTGAGGTCAAGGGATCCGATAGGGTGGTAGGTTTGGTCGAAGCAGACTCCCTCGGATCCATGGAACCTCTCAGATCCAGAGAGAAGGTAACCACAGATGGATCCGATGGGGCTGGATCCGAAAGCTTCCATCGTTTTTTGGAAGCAGAAGCAGACATCCCCAGGGAAGCAGGGCAGTTTGCTTCTTTAGGGAATGAGTTTGGACTCCAGAGGAGGGAAGAAGCCCCCTAAGGAAGAGCTTATTCCTCCTATCAGCAAGGACCAGGAAAATGAAGGCCGAGCAAATGTCGCATGGCATCTCCAATTGCCGTGGACCCAAGCAATAAACACACTCTTGTGGGCATCAGACTGGGGAATTTTATATGCACAAGAGGCACACCTCTTAAAACTAGAGGGCTTCTCTGGTTTGTCTGACATGCTGCCAGAAACTCATGCAAACATACACTCAGACACCAGCCACATACCAACTACAAAAAAACAACTAAAAACTAAGAGATAGCGGTAAAGCCTTTTTTTTTTTTTTTTTTTTTTAAGGGAAAAGGGAAGAAGAGATGGCGATGGGAGGGGAGATTTCAACTAGCTTTAAATCTTGCTTTTGGTTCAGGTTAAACTACTGAAGAGAAAGAGGAAGATTACCAAGAGGACAAATTTCTGAAAACTTTACTTACACTGGAGAGAGACTCGTAATTGTGTCCATTTGTAATGGCAGCAAACGAGATCTGAGGGTCTGAGGAGGAGTGAGGTACCATGGGGCGAGGGAGGAGTTTGAGGTTCAGAATGTACTTCTGAGAAATGGCCGGCTTGGATCTCAGGACATATCCGAAGACCCATTTGTGATTCATAATATAATGAACATCAGATATACCGCTATAACAAACACTACATGTGCATGATTTTGATGCAAAGCTCACATTATCTGATATGTATGCATTAAGAAAGGAAACTAATTCTATTCTACAGCATTTTCAGAGTTCACTTTGAAGACGTCAAGTCTGCATGAAAGATAACTGAATTACCTGGACAGGCATGCTGTAGAACATAAAACTTGCAGTAGGGAACATTTATGCCCACACTTACCCTTTTCAGAACTTTTCATCAGATACAGAATAAAATACCAGACCATAATATACAAGTCTTGGGGGGACTTTAATGTTACACTAGACAAAGCCTTAGACAAACTATATGGGGGGGGGGGCTTTAGTTAGCCAATTCCTAAAAAAAAGTCAGGCAGTAATGATTGGGGGGACATTTGAAGGTATTTGCATGAATGCCAACAGTCTATACGTTTTCTAGGAATGAAACATTTCAAGGGAGCAGACTTGTTTTTTTTCTAGGTTGACAGGAAAGGCTTCTGTCAAAGACTGTAAAATTTGCAACATGTACATTTTAGACAATGCACCAATTATACTAACAAAAACACCCACAGTTCCTACAGACTTAGTAACTTAAAGAGATGTGGTTACTATAAGTGTGTGTGCATGTGTGTGTGTGTGTGTGTGTGTGTGTGTGGGGGGGGGGTACAGTTGTGTGCACTTACCATAAATGTAGATGTTCGATTGTATTCGCTGTTGCAGTCATCACCTGTGGGTTATTCCCTGCTGTGGTAGCCCTTGGCCGGCCCGAATACCAGAGTCAATGTTTTTCTGTGTCGGCTGCCATCGCTTATCGACTGACATCAGGTCGTCAGTGCTATAAAGCAAGGCAGCTGACACCATTGCATCAGGTTTTCCTTGCCCTAACCAGTCAGGAGCCCCAAGAAATATGGTAAGGGTGACCTGGTGGCAAAAAGCCACCATAAAAAGCTTATGTCTCCCTAGGAAAAGAGGATATAAGGGGGAAGGAGGGAGGGAAACCAGGACTGCAACAGTGAATACACTCGAACATCTACATTTATGGTAAGTGTACACAAGCATACTATGTTCTTCGTGTTTCACTGTTGCAGTCCAGTCATCACCTGTGGGAGGATTCCCAAAGCTGACAATAGGGATGGTAGGATTAGTAATAGACCTAGGCCTGGGTCAGCATGCCCTGCAGAACTGCATTGGCAAACCCTGCCCTATCCTTAGAGAGAAGAGGTAGATGGTAATGCTTAGCAAAGGTATGGACAAAAGTCCAGGTGGCAGCTTCCAAAATGTCCCTGGTGGGGACTCCTCTCAGGAATGCTGTGGAAATGGAGGCTACTCTAGTGGAATGGGTACGAATAGACCTAGGGGGTGGTTTCCCATGAAATCTGTAGCAGAAATGGATGCAGTGTGATATCCATTTGGAGATGGTTTGCTTGGAAATGGGCTTCTCCTCTGACCCTGGGGCAAAGCTGACCAGCGGTTTGTTTTCCTGAAGGCTTTAGTACAGTATAGGTAGTATCTGAGCTGTCTGTGCACATCTACTGAGTGCAGAATTCTTTCACCCTTGTTTTGAGGGTTAGGAAAGAAGGTGGGTAGATGTATGGCCTGGTTAATAGTCATATTAGATACCACCTTGGGCATAAAGGAGAGGCTAGTCCTCAGGGAGACTCTGTCTGCATGGAAAATGATGAAAGGTTCAATGGCCATCAATGCCTGAAGTTCTGAAACCCTTCTATCTGAGGTGATAGCTAGCAGGAAAGCAGTCTTCCAGGAGAAGTATTTTAGTTCTCCTGAAGCAGCAGGCTTGAAGAGTGGTAAGGGTAGTTTTTTCCAAAACATAATTCAGGTCCCAGGCTGGGGTGGGTGGCTTTCTGGGAGGTCTGATATTCGAAGCCCCTCTGAGGAACAGTTTAATTAAAAGACGTGAGAACAGGGGCGGATCTGTAATTAAATAAGCTGAAATGGCTGAGCCATGGATTTTAATAGAACAGAAGAGGCCAGAATTTAGTAACTCCGCTAGATAGTCCAGGATAAGAGGGATGGAAGATGTGAGGAATTTCCCCCTCTGGACTGGTTCCAGGAGCAGAATCTTTTCCATTTTCCTGCATAAGATTTTCTGGTGCTGGGCCTGTTGGCTTCTGTGATAAGGTCTAGGACCCGTTTGCTTAAAAGGGGCCCCTTGTTTGCTTTTAGGGTATAAGCCATGCTGTCATTTTGAGAGTCTGCAAGTCCGAGTGCAGCATCCCCCCCCCCTCCACCTGAGTCAAGAGGTCTGAGATGAGGGAAAGTTGCTTGGGAGGCTGTGATGTCAAGCTGCGCAGTAAGGGGTACCAATGCTGCCTGGGCCAATCTGGAGCAATGAGATGGCCTTTGGTCTCTCCTCCCTTATCTTGAGCAGTACCTTGGGAATAAGAGGCAGAGGAGGGAATGCGTACACAAAGAGGGAGTGCCAGGGGAAGGTCAAGGCATACACCTTCCATGCTAGGTGGTGATATTCCCTGCTACAGAATTTTTCCAACTGGTGCTTGAGGTGCGAAGCACAGAGATCCACCTCTGGAGTTCCTCACGCCTGAGTGACTTGCAAAAAGATTTTTCTGTGGAGCTGCCATTCGTGGGGGTCCAGCAAGTTTTTGCTTAAGTGGTCCGTCAGGCAGTTGCTGATCCCTGGTAGGTATTGGGCTATTAAGTGCAATCCCATGGAGGAGGCTCTCGGCCATTCATGGCTAGCCTGCACAGAAGGTAAGATTGGTTCCCTCCCTGTTTGTTGATCTATGACATTACAGTGGTGTGGTCTGTTTTGATAAGGAGGACCCCTGGTCTGAGATGGGACTTGAAGGATATCAGGGCCTTTTGTACTGCCATAATTTCCTTCTGGTTGATGTGTAAGGGAAGGTGCTGGGCATCCCAAAGGCCTTGGGTGCACCTTCCTGCTAGGTGAGCACCCCAAGCAAGGTCTGCGGCGTCGGTGGTGATGGTCTGGCCAGTAGTGTGGAGGATGAAGGGGAGACCCTTGTTCTTGGCACAGGCCCTTGCCCACCAGAGAAACTCGGCCCTTATACAGGGGATCAGAGGGAGAGAGGTCTCTAGAGGCTGAGAGTGCTGACACCAAAGGTTCTTTAGATAGCACTGAAGTTTCCTCATGTGGAGCCTGGCCAGAGGAATTAGAAGGATGCAAGATGCCATGTACCCCAAGGCTTGCAGGAACTTCCTCTCTGTGAGATGACTTCTGGAAGCCAGCTGAGTAAAGTAGAGTGGCAGGAAGCTCTGATTTTCTGGTGATAGAAAGTTCATTTGGGAAGCTGTGTCCAGTAGTGCTCCCTGGAAAATGATCCTACTGGAGGGAGTTTACTTTGATTTTTTTTTCTTTGATGGTGAACCTTAAGGAGGTTAAAATGGTTTTCATAAAGAGGAGGTCCAGAAGCAGCTTTTCTTTGCACTCTGCCTGAATGAGGCAGTCGTCCAGATAAGGGTAAATCTGAATACTTCTCTGTCTGCAAAATGCTATGGCCGAGGCTAAGCATTTGGTGAATACTCTGGGTGCAGCAGATAAAACAAAGGGTAGTGCAAAGAAGTGAAAGTGTTGTGAGCCTGCCCTGAAGTGCAGGAATTTCCTGCAGGATTACCTTATGGGGATGTGGAGGTAGGCATCCTTTACGTCTAGGGTCACTAAGCAGGCATTTTCTGTCAGCAGAGGCAGCAGCTGCTGCAAAGTTATCATTCTGAATCTGTGTACCACCAGGAAGGTGTTCAGAATGGACAGATCTAGGATGGGGCGCCAAGTGCCTCTTTTCTGGGAACAAGGAATAGTCTGGAATAAAAGCCTTTGCCCATTTGGTCTGCGGGAACAGGTTCTACTGTCCCCTGGGATATGAGAGTTTGGACTTGTTTCAATGCCTCTGCCCAATGATATGGAGGTAAGTCTGGCTACTACTTTTGGAATTGGGAGTTAGTTGAAAGAGAATTTGTATCCCTGAAAAATGATCTTTAAGACCCATTGGTCTTTGGTTGCAAAAATAAGAAGTTATGTACTCACCATAACGTTCCATCTGAGTAGGTATCTTCATTTGTCTGCAACCTGTGGGATACGAATCCGATCTCGGATCCGAGCCGGCAACTTCTAACATAGCATAGATCCGAGCTCCTAGCTCCTCCCCCTTACCCATAATCCCCTGCTTGCCCTAACTGACCTCAGATTAAGTTTGCCCCATAGCACAACAGAAAACAGGTGTCCCAAAGGGAACATATGCTAATAACACAAGAGCGATCCAATCGGTCAGGGAGAAGGAGGGGGGGGATGGTGGCAGACAAATGAAGATACCTACTCAGATGGAACGTTATGGTGAGTACATAACTTCTTAATCTGAAGTAGGAACTTCATTTGTCAGCAACCTGTGGGACAGAGTCCCCAGCTACCTAAGTCTTGGGTGGCCATCATGGAAGGATATTCCGGAGCACCGCAGAGCCAAAGGACGCTCTACCTTGGGAAACCACATCTATTTTATAATGGCTGATAAAGGTGTGAGATGAAGCCCAAGTGGCTGCGGAACAAATGTCATCCAGTGGAACCCTAGCTTGAAAGGCCGCAGAAGTGGCAACGGCCCTAGTAGAATGAGCATGGACTCCTTGAGGTGCAGGCCTTCCCGAACTCTGATATGCTAACAGAATACAGCTCGAGATCCATCTAGAGAGAGAAACCTTAGAAACTGATTTTCCGAAATTACTTTTGGCAAAGGAGATAAACAACTGATCGGATTGCCTATGACCAGCAGTTCTGTGGATATAAAAACGTAATTGTCTGTGTACGTCCAAGGAATGAAGCTTGTACTCTCCTTTGTTATGAAAGTTGGGGAAAAACACTGGGAGATTGATGGATTGATTGATGTTCGCTTCTGAAGATACCTTAGGTGGAAAGGACGGGTTGATTCTGAGGTAAACCCTATCCGGGTGAAAAACCAAATATATTGGTTTGACACAAAGGGCTTGCAATTCCGATACCCTTTTGGCTGAAGTTATGGCCACCAAAAAGGCTGTCTTCCAAGAGAGAAATTTGAGATCAACCGTGGCAGCCAGTTCGAATGGGGGACCAGTCAAGGCCTGCAAGACTAAGGATAAATCCCATGGAGGTACCACCTCTTTAACTGGAGGCCTAAGGAGGAAGGTACCCTTGAGGAAGGTCTTACACAGTTTGGAAGTGATAATAGGACCAGACTCTTGCACCACATGGTAGTATGAGATTGCTGCCAGCTGTACCTTGACTGTGGAAGAACTAGCCCCCTGGTGAAAGAGAGAGGTTAGAAAATCTAGAATCGATATCGGGGCTGTAAAAGGGTCTAAACGACGGTGTTTTGCCCAAATGGTGAAGCGTTTCCACTTACTCCGATAAACCTTCCTGGTGGAAGGCTTGTGAGCTGCTACAAGAATGGCTTTGACCGGTGATGAGATCCCGGAGTCCTTATGAGGTGTGGAACTGGAGCAACTATGCCGTCAGCTTGAGGTTGACCAGGTTCGGAGTCGGAAGACCGAGAGGATGAGAGATGAGATCCGGAATGGGATCCAGAATCCATGGTGGATACACTAGGTGAGACCATAGGTAAGGAAACCACGTCTGACGAGGCCAGAATGGGGCAATGAGGATCATTCTGCTCCCCAGCTGCCTGGCTTTCTGTAACAATTTCAACATCAGGGGTAGAGGAGGGTAAGCATAAAGCAGACCGGGAGGCCAAGCATGAACAAGAGAGTCTCTCGGGGACTTCCCCGGAGGAGGGATCAGAGCGAAGAAATCGTTGCATTTCATGTTTGAAGGAGAGGCAAAAAGACTGCAACAAGGTCGCCCCCATCGGGCAAATACTTGCTCTGCCACTCGGTGGTTGAGAGACCACTCGAAAGGAGTCAGGATAGTACGACTGAGCCTGTCCGCTAAAATGTTGGACCGTCCCGGGATGTGCGTTGCTATGAGAAAGCGGTTGGTGGAAATCGCCCATTCCCACACTCTCATGGCCTCGCGGCAAAGGTGGTAAGACCTGGTTCCCCCCTGTTTGTTGATGTACCAGACTACCAACATGTTGTCTGTCTGTACCGCAATTGTCCCTATTGGAAGAGAGTTGTGTAGTGCTTGCAACGTCAAAAGCACCGCTCTCATCTCTAGGACGTTGATATGCAAAGAGGTCTCTACGTCGTTCCAAGTGCCTTGGACTGTTCTGCCTGAAAAATGCCCCCCCCACCCCAGGCGAGAAGCGTCCATGGTCACTGTGTCGACTGGTGGAGGTAGTGAGAAGGGACGGCCCGTGTGGAGGTTGGGAGACTGGAGCCACCACAGGAGTGATTTTCTGAAAACCTTGCTTAAGGAAACGGCGTGAGACAGAGGGTTGCAAGACAGGGACCATTGTACCTGGAGGGTCCACTGTAGAACCCTCATGTTCAACCGGGCCAATGGCAGCAGAGGGATTGCAGCCACCATAGATCCTAGGGCCTTCAGAATCAATTCCGCCGAAGGAGTTTGCAGTTGAAGAATGGCCTGCACGTGTAACATCAGGTTCCAAAGTCGATCTGGAGTCAAGAACGCGAGCATCTGTCTGGAATCCAGTCTTGCCCCTATAAAATCTAGCATCTGTGTAGGGATGAGGGAGGATTTGGTCATGTTGATGGTTAATCCTAATAGTGCAGCCAGACCGAGAAAATAGTCCCTGCCTGAGCGAAGTAGATGCCTTGTTGGGGCTCTGAGGAGCCAGTCGTCCAGGTATGGAAAGACCTGAATTCCCTGGAGTCTCAGGTGGGCCGCTACTACCGCTAGGACCTTGGTGAACACCCTGGGGGCTGAGGTGAGACCGAAGGGGAGGACCCTGAATTGAAAGTGACTGGCTCCCAGCCGGAAGCGGAGGAACCTCCTGGAACATCTGTCCACTAGAACGTGATAGTACGCATCCTTGAGGTCTATAGAGCACATCAAGTCGTCCTCCCGCAATAAGGGGAGGACAGATTGCAACGTGACCATTCGGAACTTTTGTTTGGGTACCGCCAGGTTTAGGAAAGAGAGGTCGAGGATGGACCTCAAGTCCCCCGTCTTTTTTGGCACCAGAAAGAACCTGGAGTAAAACCCTGATCCCACTTGATCTGGGGGGACGGGCTGGATGGCTCTTTTTTGTAGAAGATGCTGAATTTCTGAAGCGGCCGCCTTCTTTTGTCTGGGTGGGACGTCGGGAAGGCTTCTGATTCTGGGGTTGGCTATGAAGGGAATTAGGTAACCTCTGGATATAATGCGAAGCACCCAGCGATCTGTTCTTATGGACTCCCATTTTGCCAGGTGCTTGGCGCCCCGACTGCCTCCAGAGTGGAGCAGTCGGGAAACCCCTCAGGAGTTCTGCGTGGGCCTCTCAGAGAAAGGTTCTCTGGACCCAAAATTCCTCGGACCCCCTCTGCCTCTGGGGCGGCGTCCTCCCTGTCCTCCTCTGCCACGAGAGGACTGGTTGTCCTGAGCAGACTGATGTGATTTTCGGAACCACATCTTCTTCTGACCCTTTTGGTTCTTGGAAAAGGACCTCTGGGGCGCAGAGAAGCAGACTCCGACGGCAGACAAGGTCTTCCCGTCTTTCTCGCTCTGGACAAGAGAGTGTCGCGAACGGTTTTGCCGAACAGTGCAGGACCATCAAAAGGGGCATTCACGAATGACACCTTAAAGTGTTCCGAGAAGTCACAGTGACGGAGCCAGGCCTGTCTCCTCATGACAAGCCCGACTCCACCTGCTCTAGCGGCTCCCTATGTAGCATGAGACAATAGCCGCATAGAGGTATTAGAGATAGAGCGGAGGGTGGCCATTCGGGAAGAGTACAAATCCTTGTCTCCCTCCGACATGGACCCTGGGGGGGGGGGGGGAGCAGCGTATTCCTTAATTAGGTCCCGCTGCATCCTAATAACATGCGTCATATAGTTCAAGGCCCTCAGAGAAGGTCGCTGAACTGAAGGCCTGCTTCCCAAGACGGTCCATCGCGCGAGACTCCTTGCTCGGAGGATGAACCGGGGGGCTCTCCTGAGCCAACTCTTTCTTAGTGGCTGCAGCCACCAACATGGCATCCACAGGGGGACCTCTGCTCCAATGTGATCTCTCTGCAGGGGGGCTCAAAATTTTGTCTGGGCGCTTGGGGATCGGCTCTACGGTGTCCGGTTCCTTCCAAGCCCTAGAGGATATGAGATCCACCAGGGGGTCGGGTGGAGGGGACACCCAAGAGGTAGATGGTCCTGCCTCGAACGCCTCAAGGAATACGGACTTGTCAGACAAAGCCTTGGGGGCAGACCACCCACCTCTGATTTTGAGCATTTCCATGATGTCTCCAAAGGAGACATCCTCAGGAGGTGATCTCGGGGAGCCTTCCCCTTCATCCAAGTCCGTATCTTCTGTGAGACTCTCAGGAGTCTATGTGCCTCCTTTTGCACTTTGCCTTGTGGGGAATCTCCTCGGGGGGCTGTCCGAGGAGTCCTCACGGGATGTAATCTGTTCCACTGGAACTCCTAAAGGCGCTGAGGCAGGCTGCCCGGAGGGCCGTGTGAGGGGAGCCAGGACCAGATGAGAAGGAGTGCAGGAGGGAGCCGAAGCCAGGACCGGAGGCCTGGAAGCACTCGACAGTGCCATCTCCACCGCAGCGAAAGCCGAGGGGGAGCCGCTCTCAGACGGATCCGAGATCCAACTCCCATTCGGATCTGAAGTGGGGATCGGACCCGGCGCCGAGAACGTCGGATCCGAAGGACCAGTGTGCTCCGACTGGGACGGAGCCGAAAGCACACCGAATCCCTCGGATCCGAAGCTCGGCCCACGGCTCCGAGAGGTCGGAGCCCACGTGCCCAGCACGGTCGGCTCCGACCTACCCCCGGATCCAACGTGGCTTGGCTCGGAGCGCTCCAAGCCCAGAATGCGGGTCGGAGAAGGAGCTATAGGAGCGAAAAAGGGGTCGAGCTCCCCCCCAGAGGGGGGGGGGGGAGGCAAGAGCACTCCCATCTGCATCTGGGCCTGGATGAATCTCATCATCATCCGGTCCATATCCGCGTCAGACATGCTAAAAGTGGACCTCGACGAAGCCACCGAGGCAGACCTGGAGTGTCGCCTCGATGACCTCGATGGGGACCGGATCACCTCCTCCTCGGGTCCCGGGGAGAAACAAGGGGATCGGATCCGAGGAGGAGGAGATCGAGAAGACTTGGACGGGGAAGCCCTCTTGGCGGGCGGGGCCGATGAAACGTCCTCGGCCCGCCGCTTAAGGTGCTTCTCCCGCCGCTTCTCTTTCCTGGCCTCCCTATCCTCCGGAGCCAAAGTGGGAGGGTGAGTCCCGGTCGGAGGAAGGGAGGTAGGGGTGACCGCTACCGGGGGGGGGGGGCAGGTAGCGGGCACCGAAGCACCGGAGGCTGAAGCAGAGTCTGGGGGTAGAAGGCCCGCCAGAACTAGCTTCAACCTTCGATCCTTGAGTGCCCTGGGGTTGAACGCCACGCAAATCGCACAACCCGAAGAGAGGTGTTCAACCCCAAGGCACCTAACGCACCGAGTGTGGCCATCAGCCGGTGAAAGCTTGTGACCACACTCGGTGCATTTTGAAAAAATTGCCTTAGGGGCCTCCGACATACTGTAGGAAAGCACATTCACTAGGCCCCTAATTCAGTCACACACACACGCTACGACCAGCGGGGGAGGGAGAATTATTCTTAAATTAAAACAAGTATGTTATATATATAAAAAGTAGAAAGGATAAACCTATCACACACACAACCAGTCACTCAGAAGAAAAAATACAAAAACTTTTTTCCTCACAAAACGCCAAGAGCTCTGAACCTAGCTGTTGCTTGAAGAGCGGCAAACTAGATCTGAGGTCAGTTAGGGCAGGCAGGGGTATATGCTATGTTAGAAGTTGCCGGCTCGGATCCGAGATCGAATCCGTATCCCACAGTTCCTACTTCAGATGCCAATTTTCTTTGCAAAGGGAGAGCCTTCCTCCTAGCTTTTGGTGAGTGAAAGGAGGGCAGAGGGGGGAGAGGGAGTCATTGAGAGGTTTTACCAAAGAAGGATGGCTTAGAACTCCCTGCCTTAGGGACAGAGGAGGGCCACTGTTTGGTTCTCTGCTGTCCCTGGGATAAAGGCCTATGTGGTCTGTCTCTGCGGGGCTTTACCTTGCCCCTGTCTGCTAGGTGCAGGAAAGGACCAGTGCTTAGAGGAGAAATTCCTGCTGAACTGGGAGGTTGGGCCTGAAAGAAATCATTTACTGTTTGCATAGATTTTGCTTTGTCTTCCATCTTTTTAAGCACCTCTTCCACTTAAATTCAAAACACGCGGTCCTTATCCAAGGGTGCATCAATTAATTGACTTGACATGATCAGGGAGAGGTTGTTCCTTCAACCATACATGTCTCCTAATAACAGATCCTGACACTGCTGCCCTGCTTGAGGCTTCTAGTGCATCATATCCAGAGTGCAAAGAGTGTTTGGCCACTTGACAAGTACACTGCAGTAAATCTGCTAACTGTTTTGAATTGGCACAGTCAGAAAAGGAAGAAATCTTTTGTTTTAATAATTCCAAAGTGTGTTGTTGATATTTTAACGTGTGGAATTGACAGTTGAGTGCTCTGCTAGCTAAGGTTGCAGAGGTGTATACTTTTTTTTTTTACCCCATCTGTCCAGAGCTCTGGATTCCTTGTAAGAAGGGATAGGACTCTTTGCGGAACTAACTTTAGCTCCTTTTGGTCCCTGTGTAATGACCTCTGGGTCTGCAGCAGGAATTATTTGTGAGAATCAGGAACTCTGATAGTTGCCAGGTTTAGTGGGAGCAGGTGGGAGGGTGTCAGGGGCTAAGCTGAATTCATGGAAAACATCATCCACCACTTCTAAAATAGGGGGGATGGCCAAGGGTCTGTGCTGGGGCAGGTCTAGTAACTCTCTTAATCTCTTCTTAAACTGAGGGAAGTCCTGAGATTTCCAGTGGAAATGTTCCCCAAAGGAAAGGTCTTCTGTTGGGGAGGCAGAAGGAATGGGTTTCCTCTGTATTTGAGTCTTCATAAGCAGCAAGAGGCTGTTGTTCCTCTTCAAAAACTGAACAATCAGATTCCTCAGAATCCTGTTCAGACAGTATTTCAGGAGAAGGGTGTCTTTTCCTTTTAGAAGATGTGGCCTGACTACTCCTGATAAGGGAGATAAGATCCTCTGCCATCTTAAGCATTTGTGCTTGGGGTGGTGGAGCAGGAGTAAGATGGAGACTAGAGGTAGACTTTCTAGGACTGGCGTGGCTTCTAGTCCTAAGAGTATCCATCGGTTTGAGAGCAGCAGTAGTCGGATGAGAGGATGTCGTTTTTGTCTAGAATCAGTAGTGCGAGAGGCCTCCTTGGAAGCTGGTGCCTGCATTGCGGCTGCGAACCCAACCGAGGCAGAGACAACCAAAGGCTCTGAAGACGAAGACTAAGAAGATTTCTGCGGCATACCGGACTCCGAAAGTGTCAGGATAGAAGATTGCATCGCTGTCATATCAGGCATCATGGGCTGTGAAAGCGCCTCACTGAATTCTGAGAACTGATGACCTGCTTACCCGGTAGCGTCGTAGGAAAGCTTAGCCTTGTGTGGTCTCATCTCTATCTTTATCTCTAAGTTTTTTCAGAATGTCTACGGATTGCTGGTTGATGGATGCTTTTTTTGAATGCGAAGACAAAAGACGAAAAATAGAAGTTATGTTCTTACCATAACGTTCCATGTTAGTTGTCTTCTTCTCGCCTTCTTCTTGCTGGATGGGTTCGGAGCCGACCTCGGCTCCGACTCGGCCACTCTAAAGCTCGAGAGTTGGTTCCACCGGCTCGAGGCTCCCCTTATATCCCACAATGCTAGGCGAGAGTTACCTCAGATCTCGTTTGTAAGCTAACCCCAGCTTATAACAGAAACAGTATAACTGTAAAAAACAGAATCCACCTCTAACAACAGGAAGAAGAAGGGAGACCTACATCCTGAAACAAGAAATATGCATAATAGCATATAGCTAAGAAAGAGGTGGTAGAAAGAGAGGTCACGATCACAACTCCTCTAGGTCTGTCCAGGCCAGGGGAAGGAGGGTGGGGCAAGAAGAAGGCGAAGAAGATAACTAACATGGAGCGTTATGGTAAGAACATAACTTCTATATGTTAAGTTGTCTATCTCGCCTTCATTCTTGCTGGATGGGACCGCGTCCCTAGCACCTTGTCCCGGGTGGCCTAACGGAACAGACTCCTGAGAACAGTGGAACCAAAATTAGCTCTATGCCTAGAAGCTAAATCCAACTTATAATGGGAAATAAAAGTGTGAGGAGTAGCCCAAGTAGCAGCTGCACAAATGGTGTCAATAGGCAGTCTGTCTTGGAAGGCTAGAGAAGTAGCCAAAGCTCTGGTGGAATGGGCTTTAGGCTTATTAGGCAGTTTTGGTGTCTAATCTCATAAACAAGGGTAATCAGAGATGTTAGCCATCTGGATAAAGATACCTTTGAAACTGAAGTCCCTTTCTGCTTTCGGCATAGGAGACAAACAGCTGGTCAGATTTTCTGAATTGTTTCGTCCTGTCCAAGTAGTACCTTAATTGACGATGAACATCCAGACAGTGTAATTTTTGTTCAGACCTATTTGAATACTCCGGAAAAAGACAGGGAGGTCAATGCATTGGTTTAGATTTGATGTTGAAACCACCTTAGGCAAAAGGACGGGTTAGTTCGTAAGGAAACTCTGTCCTTATGGAACACAAGGTAAGGAGAACGACAACTGAGTGCTTGAAGTTCTGAAATTCTTCTAGCTGATGTGATAGCCACCAGAAAGAGAGTTTTCCATGATAATAACTTTAAGGAACATGAAGCTGCAGGTTCGAAGGGGAAAGAATCAAAGAAGCAAGAACTAAATTTAGGTCCCAAGGAGAAGGAGGATTTCTTACAGGAGGTCTGAGAAGAAAAACTCCTTTCAAAAAGGCTTTGCAGAGTTTGTGGGACATTAGGGATTCAGAAATACCCACATGGAAATTAGAAATAGCTGCCAATTGAACCTTAAGAGTAGATGGAGATGAACCTGCATGGAAGAGTTCAGCAAGAAAATCAAGGACTAGTTGGATGGAAGCGGTGAAAGGATCTATGTCCTTTCCTTGTGCCCAATATGAAAAGCGTTTCCACTTACTCAAATAAATCTTTCGAGTGGAAGATTTATGGGAAGCTATCAAAATATCTCTAATAGAGTGAGATAATTGAGGAAGCCTGGCTACGGTTGGAAGTGGAGGAACCAAGCAGTGAGGTTCAGAGAGTGGAGGGCGATGAAACTGACCCGACTGATGGATCAAAAGATCTGGAACTAGGTCCAGATTCCACGGTCGCTCCAAAAGAAATCGATGCAGAAAGGGGAACCACACTTGTCGAGGCCAGTAAGGAGCAATGAGGATCAATGAGGCCTTCTGAGCGATAGCTTTCTGTATTACTTGAGAGATCAGTGGGAAAGGAGGAAATGCATACAGAAGTCCCGGGCCAAACTTGGACTAGCGTCCCTGCTGGGTTGGCCTGGTAAAGGGAATAGAGTGAAGTATTCTCTGCACTTGCTGTTTTGGGGAGTAGCAAAAGATCGCAGCAAGGCTGACCCCACTTGAGAAAAATCTCTCTCACTACAGAGTCTTTCAGAGACCACTCGTGAGGCATGAGAATAGCTCTGCTCAACTTGTCCGCAATGTGATTGGACTTCCGGGATGTGCGTTGCTATCAGAAAACGCTGAGAAGAAATCGCTCATTGCCACAGTCTGAGTGCTTCTCGACACAGGTGGTTTGATCTGGTTCCGCCTTGTTTGTTGATGTACCACACTACAGACATATTGTCTGTCTGGATTGCAATCGTTCCCAAGGGAAGAGAGTCTTGAAGGGCTTGCAACGCTAAAAGCACTGCTCTCATCTCCAGAACATTTATGTGCAAGTGGCATTCGTCTGGTTGCCATGTGCCCTGGACTGTCCTGCCCTGATAATGCCCCCCCCCCCCCCGATCAGGGAGGCATCCGTTGTCAGAGTAGCAACCGGAGGAGGTGGAACAAATGGTCTCCCCAACAGGAGCTGGGGGGAAGACATCCACCACATGAGATGCTTTTTGCACGCTTGCGTGATCATAATGGTGTGAGACATTGGAAGTTCCTGGTATGACCATTGAGAAAAGAGCATCCACTGAAGGATCCGCATGTGGTATCTGGCCAATGGAAGGAGGGTATGGCGCTGCCATGATTCCCAACACCTTTAGAACTAACCTGGCTTTGGCTCTGTTGTAGTTGAGAAGTAGTGATACCAATTTTTGAATGTCTGATATCCTTTGGTTCGTTAGTGTTGCAGACATGTTTACAGTATCTAAATTTGCCTATGTAGGTAATAGTACGACAAGGCGACAAAACAGACTTTTCGCAATTTATTGAGATACCCAGATTTTGACAGGCGAAAAGTGTAATCTCTGGCCATCAGAAGGAGATGCTTGGTGGGAGCTGTGAGGAGCCAGTCGTCCAAATATGGAAACACCTGGAATCCCTGTGTCGCCTCAGGTGAGAAGCTACCACTGCCATGCATTTGGTAAACACCGGGGCAGTGGTGAGACCAAAGGGCAGGGCCCTGAATTGAAAATGACTGGTTCCCAGCCTGAAGCGGAGGAATCTTCTGGAGCGTCTGTTCATTTTATGTGATAGTACGCGTCCTGAAGGTCTATAGAGCACATCCAGTTTCCTTTTCCCAATAGGGGAAGAATGGATTGCAGCGTGACCATCCGAAATCTTGTTTTCTTGACCGATCTGTTCAAGATACTGAGATCCAAAATTGGTCTCCAGTCCCCTGTTTTCTTTGGAACTAAAAGAACCTTGAGTAGATTCGGATCCTAGTTGGTCTGCTGGCACTGGCTGAATAGCTCTTTTGCAAGCAGTTTTGAAATTTCCAAAGCTGCTATATCCCTTTGAGGGTGGAACATCTGGAAGGGATTTTTTGACTGATTTGGAAAAAAGAAAGGAATAGAATAACCTTCGAAATGATGGACTGTACCCATTTGTCTTGTATCAAGGATAGCCAGGCTTCTGGGTACAGTGACAATCTTCCCCCGTCTGCCTCCGAAGATGGGCAGTCGGGCAACACCTCACGGATGCTGAAAGGGCTTATCGGAGGCTTTTCGATTGCCCTGGTTCTGCGAACCCCCTCTGCCTCTAGGGCGGCGTCTACCATTGTTGTTCCCCTCTGCCTCTGGCGGGGAACCGACTCTGTGCATCAGGCGAAGTCCCTTGAGATTGTTTACGGAACCACATTCCCCCCTTCTGGCCTTTGGGGTAAGGCCTAGAAGGAGTAGAAAAACGGACTCCGACGGCAGAAAGGGTCTTGCCATCAGTCTCGCACCTAGTCAGGGTTTCTTTCACTTGTGGACCAAAAAGAGATGATCCATCAAAAGGGGAGTTCGTGAAAGACGTCTTGAAAGGTTCCGCAAAATTGCATAGCCGCATCCAGGCGTGCCTACGTAAGGCTACCCCTGTTCCTGCGCTCTGCTCGCTCCATCGGCCGCATAAGAAAGGAGGCATGGAGGAGTTGGAAATAGAATTAGGATAGCCAGCTGCGTGTTCATTTTCTCTTGAAACCCGCAGCTGTGGGGTCCTTCAGCATTTCACTCGCTTTGATCAAGTCCCTTTGAAGGCGAGTGAAATGGCATAGGTAATTCAGCGAACGCATAGTAAATGTCGCTGAGGAGAACATCCGCTTCCCGTACCTATCCATGGACCTAGATTCCTTGTTAGGTGGATGGACAGGCACTGAAGGATCAGCCAGTTCCTTCTTTGTGGCGGCAGCTACCACCATAGCATCCACAGAGACTCCTTTTGATAAAAATTCCTTGTCTGATGGAGCTGTGATGAATTTGGAGGGTCTCCTGGGAGTGGGGTCCACTGAATCAGGAGCCGTCCATGCCTTTAGCAACCACCTGCATGAGGGGGTCAAGGGGGACACCCAGGAGGTGGAAGGACGAGAGCCAAACGCCTCAAGATACACAGATTCGTCCTCCGAAGGGTTGAGGGCTGGCCAATTTCCCTCTGTTTAAGGATCTCCAGAATGTCTGCAAATGAGACATCTTCAGAAGGGGAACGGGGAACCCTCAGAATCATCCAGATCTGTGTCCGACGTGATAGACTCAGGTGAGTCAATGTGCTTCCTCTTGCACTTCCTCTTCCGAGGGGCTCTTCTGCCAAATCAGGAGAGGCCTCGAAGAGGATGAAATCCCAAAGGAGCTCCTGAGGAGTTGGCTCTCTGCGGTCCGGGATGAGGGAGTGAGTCGACTTACCCTGAGGCAGCATAGAGGAGGGGCTGACGGAGCCGACTGTGGAGTAGAGCCAGGCTCTAACACACCGCATGACCTCGAAGCACCCCTGTCAGGCAGAGCCAGAGGTCCCGCTCGAGGAGCTAAGGACCCCTCGGCACCGACAGTGATGGCTCCGAGGCGATGTCGGAGCCGAACTCACCAGCCGGCACCGAGAGGAGGGGGTCGGACAAGGGTCCGATGCCACTCACCCTCGGAGCCGACGAGGGAAGTCCGCCGAGATTCCTCCATGGAAGAAAACGGAGCCGACGACGGAGCGAAGACAATTGTCTCGGCTCGAGGTGACCACAGTCTCGGTTCCGACACGACCCGGCCGAACTCAAGAGACTCGAACGAGGAAACAGTTGCTGGACCCGGGCAGGCACCGACTGATGAGTCGGGCTCTGAAGCATCTGGGCTAGTGCCTCGGACTTGAGTAGTCGACTCACCACCCTCTGAAGGTCATGATCGGACAGCCTCGATGACCTAGAGGAATGAGACCTTTGGCTCCGTTCAGACAGCAGGGGAGATCCTGGAGCCGAATGAACGGAGCCAAGAGAAGGTGACCTAGACCTCTTTCTGGTTGTCGGCTCCGAAGATCTTGTCGGAGCCGACACGGTACTCGATAACCTCGGCTCCGGCGGAGCCGAGAAGCCACAGAAACTGTGGACTGAGTCTTATCGGCTCCAGCCGGAGCCGATAAAGGCAAAGGTTGAACAACCTGAGGTCTCGGCTCAGAAGCCGGAGCCGAAGACCTCGATGCCTTGGAGGGCTTCCCTGTTGAGACAGACAGGGAATCCTCAGGCTTCAACAAGCCTCTCAGAATAAGCTTGTTTTTTCTTTCCTGCAGGACCCTGGGGCTGAAGCCATGGCAAACAGCACAGGAGTCCTGCAGGTGCAAAGGCCCCAGACAATAGACACAAGAAGTGTGAGCGTCTGTCAGAGACATTTTCTGACAGCACGCATCACACTTCTTGAATCCGGAGACCTTTGCTTCTTTAGACATAGCCTAACTGGTGAACACAAACACACACTCAAACACACCAGTTATACCTTGTCAAAATAACTACTTTAGTAAAAATACTAAAAATAAAGTACAATAAACAGTAGTTAAACTACACAAACACTCCCTAGGGAAGGAAGGCCCAAGGCCCAAGGGAAGAACTAAAAGTTCTTTTAAACAAAACGGGAAAAATTAGGTCGGGATAAAGTTCAATGAACTACACTAATTTGATAATAATTAAACTAAAAAGGGTAAAAGAGTAACTTTTAATAGAAAAAGCTTAAACTCACCAGGAACCGGTAGAACAACCAACCTCGAAGCTGTAGCGGCAAACGAGATCTGGGGTAACTCTCGCCTAGCATTGTGGGATATAAGGGGAGCCTCGAGCCGGTGGAACCAACTCTCGAGCTTTAGAGTGGCCGAGTCGGAGCCGAGGTCGGCTCCGAACCCATCCAGCAAGAATGAAGGCGAGATAGACAACTTAACATTACCTATTTACAGTAAAAGCTCTACGACAAATGGTTCTCGTGTTGAAGAGGGCACAGAACTGGCAATGGCGGACGTCGTGGTCTGGGCCTAAACAAGTGACGCAGTATGAATGGAAGTCTCAGTGTGAGATCTGCTTTCCATAGGTGAAACAATTGTTAACTTTTTCGGACATCAATTAGTGCAAGAAAAAAGGATCCCCAACGGGGTACTTAGCTTTAGATGTTTTCAGCTGAAAATTCAAGCTCTGGTAGTGACCGACCGGCATACTTGCGAACTGCTTCTGCTACGGGCTCCACGGCAAGAAAAACTGATGTAATGGCATTGGCTGCCTTGCTTTATAGCACTGATGACCTGACGTCAGTTGACAAGTGACAGCAGTCGACGCAGAAAAACACTGACTCTGGTATTCGGGCCGGCCGAGGGCTACCACAGCAGGGATAACCCACAGGTGATGACTGCAACAGTAAAACACGAAGAACATCAGATGGAAAAACTGCAGTTGTGTAAGTAAACATACCAAAGCAGAAGGTGTTTGAAAAGATCACTACTGAAATGCCATATAACTGTATGGGACATGTATTGCAAAGGAAAATGGAAATCCAGCCAGTCTACTAAAGCTTTGGATAACTTAACTCACACACAAGGTTGGCTCAGGACATGTCCATGCTACTATAAGAAGGAAATACAGGCGCCAACATTTTGAGCTTTCTTGCCCTAAGAGGAAGGTTGAAACTGAATGTTCTACTAAAAGTATAAGTAGCAAAATGCCACATCAAAAAAGAGAAAAAGTAGTAACAGAGACCCCAACTTAATCAAAGGAAGCCACGAAAACAACAAGGGTGAAGGAGGGAGGGTGTCAGCACTGCAACAGTGACCTATTTGAAAATCTACCGGTGAGTTAACTTAACACAACTGTACTATGGTCAATATTAGATCACTGATGCAGTAGTGTTTAATTATATGAAATGATTGCCAAAATTTAGAAAGTAAGGGTGGAGGCAAAAGGGCCAGAATCTAGAAGACCCTGGAGAACAGATGCAGCAAATCCTGTTCTGGCTCTGGAGAAGCAGTCACATTTATAGTGCACACTGAAAGTATGTAATGATGAGCAACTTGTTTCTCTAGAGTAGCTTTAGAGTTCAGCCCTTTCCAAAGAGCCCAGGAGGATGCCACAGCTCAGTACAGTGTGCCCTGACATTCTTAGGGGGCTTTATCTTTAGTAAGACTCTGGCTATCAGACAAAAGGAGGGGAAGCATAAAGGTACAGGCTTGTCCACAAGAAAGAAAAGGCATCTCTTTTCCAGGGCTTTCCTGGCATAAAAAGTACAGTTTTGTACCTACCATAAATGTAGATGTTCGAAGATCCACATTGCTGCAGTCCTTACACTTGGGTAGTCCGCTGTCCTCGGTCGGCCCGAATATCAAAGTATAAGGCTGACGTCGGTCAAGGCGCATTAGACTGACATCAGGACGTCAGGGTACAAATGCGCATGACCGACGTCATATCCTCAGTCTTTTCTTGCCCCAGATGTCAGAAGACCCTAAAAAGAAAGGTCAAAACCAAAAGACAGCAAACAACCAACCAACCACCCTTGCACTAATAATATGTACAATATATACAATATACACAATATTTACAACCCAACCCACACAACCGCCTCTAACTACAGAGGGAAGGAGGGAGGGTAAATTGGACTGCAGCAATGTGGATCTTGAACATCTACATTTATGGTAGGTACAAAACTGTACTATGTTCTTCATCTCACATTGCTGCAGTCCTTACACTTGGGTAGAATCCCAAAGCAGAGGTAAGGGAGGATGGCAAAACTATAAAGAAGCAGGAGCTGCCAAAATGCCCTGTAAAATAGCAGTGGCAAAACCAGCCCTAGATTTAGAGTAAAGTGGAAGGTGATAATGCTTAGAGAAAGTATGCACTGAACTCCAAGTAGCTGCCTCCAAAATATCCTTAGTTGCCACCCCTTAAAAAGCTGTCAGTGGCAGTAGCCCTAGTGGAATGAGGCCTAATCCCAGCTGGAATCTCCTTGCCATGATGGGAATAACAGAAAGCAATGCAAAACCCAATCCACTTAGAAATAGTTTGTTTTGACACAGGCTTGCCCTGAGAACTCAAAGCAAAAGAAACAAATAACTGCTGAGACTGCCTGAACCCTTTAGTTCTGCTCAAATAATATCGCAACTGCCTGTGTACATCTAAAGTGTGCAAAATCTTTTCCCCTTTATTTTGGGGATTTGCATAAAAAGTAGGCAAATGAATAGTTTGGTTTAAAGCCACACTAGAAACCACTTTAGGCATAAAGGAAGGATTAGTATGCAAAGATACCCTATCCTTATGGAAAATTAAGAAAGGCTCAACCGCCATAAGGGCCTGCAATTCAGAAACCCTTCTTGCAGAGGTAATGGCCAACAAAAAAGCAGTCTTCCATGATAAATATTTCAACTCGGTAGTAGCTGCAGGCTCAAAAGGTTGTAGAGTGAGTTTCTCCAACACAAAATTGAGATCCCAAGCAGGAGTAGGAGCTCTACGTGGGGGTCTTGTATTCTTTGCCCCTCTAAGAAATTGCTTGAACAAAGGATGAGAAAACAATGGTGGGACACAATCATAGTGAGCCGAAATTGCTGCAGCATGAACCTTAATAGAAGAGAAGGACAACCCTTTGTCCAGTAACTCAGTAAGATATTGAAGAGCCACACTTAAATTAGGCTCAGAAACATCAAAATCCTTTGCTGCACTCCAAAATAAAAATCTCTTCCATTTATCTGCGTACACTTTCCTTGTACTAGGCCTTCTAGCTTCCAAAATAACATTCAAAACTTGCTGTGGAAGTTGAGACCCTCTATGGTTCAAAACAGAATATGCCAGGCTGTTAGGTGAAGAGAGTGAAGCTTGACATTGAGTAAATGACTGTCTTCCTGAGACAACAGGTGTGGAATCGAAGGCAAAGGCCATGGAGGCTCCCGTACCAGACTTCTCAGTAATGGGTACCAGTGCTGTCGAGGCCAATCTGGAGCTATTAAAATCATCTTTGGCTTGTCCTGTCTGACCTTTAGAAGTACCTTTGGGAGGAGAGGCAGAGGAGGAAAGGCATACACATGAAGATTGCTCCAATTGAAAGAAAGAGCATCCACTTTCCAAGCTGTGGGATGAAACCTTTTCATGCAAAACTTTGGCAGCTGGTGGTTTAGTGGAGAAGCGAACAGATCTATGTCTGGAGTTCCCCATGACACTGTCAATTTCTGAAATACATGAGGATCCAATTTCCACTGTGGGGATCCATAATTGCCTGCTCAACACATCTGCTAAGGAGTTCTGTGCTCCGGCAGAAACCTTGCCTGAAGATTTAGCTGTAAACTGAGAGCAGTCTCCCACAAAATCATTGCTTGCCTGCATAGAGGATAAGAATGTGTTCCCCTTGCTTGTTGATGTACCACATGACAGTTGTGTTGTCTGTTAGAATCAACACCTGCCCTGGAAGAAGTAAATCCTTGAAAGCTATTAATGCAAACTGGACTGCTAACATCTCCTTCAAGTTGATATGTAGATGTTGTAGTCTGGCAGGCCACTTGTCTTGTATCCACTTTCCATTTAGATGAGCTCCCCAAGCTTTGTCTGAGGCATCTGTCGTTAGAATCTGACTCGCCTCTGGCCGGGTCACAGAGAGTCCCTTGTTTAGGTGACATTCCTGAGCCCACCACAAAAATTCCTTTTGAATGCAAGGTATTATTTGAATGACAGTGTCCAGATCCTGGCAGTGCTGTGTCCATACATTTTGAGATACCATTGTAGCTTCCTCATATGCAGTTTGGCATTGGGAAGCACCAGAATACAAGATGCCATGAACCCCAAGGCTTGAAGGACTGTCCTTGCAGTCAGCCTGGACTGATGAGACAATTGATGAAAGTAAAGGGAAAGATTCTTTTGTTTGTCCGGGGTCAAAAGGCCATCTGGGATGCTGTATTCAGTCTTACACCCAGAAAGCACATGTCCTGAGAGGGTACTAGACTGGACTTTATTTCGTTCACAGAATACCCCAGGCATCTTAGCACTGCTATCACATATTCCAAATGATGACGAAGCTCGTCCCTTCCTTGAGCCAGAATCAGGCAATCGTCCAAATAAGGATAGATCTGTATTCCTTTTAGCCTGAAGAAAGCTATCACTGGAGTCAGAACTTTCGTGAACACTCTGGGCGCAGTAGATAAGCCAAAGGTCAATGCAGAGAACTGATAACGAGAAGTCCCAGCCCGAAAACGCAGATACTTCCTGCAACTCAGTCTGATAGGAACATGAAGGTAAGCCTCCTTGAGATCCAAAGTTACCATCCAATGATCTTTGCCCAGCAGAGGTAAAAGCTGTTGTAACGTCAACATTTTGAACTTGGGAATGTCCAGATAAGTGTTGAGGATAGATAAATCCAAAATTGGTCTCCACATGTTCCCCTTCTTTGGGACTAGGAACAGGCGAGAATAAAATCCTAGGCCCACTTCTGGCATAGGGACCGGCTGTATGGCCCCTATTTGAAGTAACAGAGAAATTTGTTTGTGAGCCTCTTTTCTTTGCTGAGGAGGAACGTCTGGCATGCCTTTGAAAGGAGGCAAGGTATGGAAATAAAACCTGTAACCTTGGTGTATGATATCCAATACCCATCTGCCTTGTGTAATTAAATTCCAATTTTCCTTGAAAAGTGCCAACCTTCCTCCCAAAGGTGCTGCCAGACGAGACGGCTCTGGCAGCTGAAAAGGTAGGTCATTGGGTCTGTTTACGAAAGGACTGACCCCTGCCCTCACCCGAAGACTGTGCAGGTGAACTCCCTGTTCTAGGCCTGAAAGAGCCCTGAGCTCTGCCCCTACCACGTCTAGATCTACCCCTAGACTGGGAATCATAAGAAGGATACGTCCACCCCTTGGTAGGCCAATTTCTACTAAACTTCGGAGGCTGAACCTGCAAAAAATCTTTAACAGTCTGCATAGACTTAGCCTTGTCTTCCATTTTCTTTAAGACTGCCTCAACAGGTGAACCAAACAACACATCAGATTGTAAAGGAGCATCTAAAATCCTTGTCTTAACATGGTCAGATAAATTCTGATCCCTCAGCCAGGCGTGCCTGCGAAGAACTGACCCAGTGGCAGCCACCCTAGACGAGGCCTGTACAGCATCAAAACCACATTGCAAAAAATGCTTACCCACCTGTTCAGAAACATGTACTAAATCTTGTAACTCTTCACACTCAATACCTTCCGCCAGAGCATCTACCTTAGACTTCAATTGAGAAAGTAGATAGTTTTGGTATTTCAACATGTGAAATTGGCAATTCAAAGCCCTCATAGCTAGGGTGGAAGAAGTATAGACTTTCTTTCCCCATCTGTCCAAAGCCCTGGCCTCTTTATCTGGAGGAACCGGATTTTTAACAACAAAAGCCTTAACACCCTTAGGCCCCTGACTAACAGTTTCTGGGTCCGCCCTAGGACTCTTAAAAAGATACTTATGAGCTTCAGGCACCCTGTAATACCTATCCGGTTTAACAGGAGCAGGAGGCAAAGAATCAGGATTAAGAGAAGCCTCTGCAAACACATCTTCCACAACATCCAGAACAGGAGGTATAGCCAAAGGCCTATGCTGGGGTAAAACAAAATTCCCTAAGCCTATTCCTGGAATCAGGAAAGTCCTGACCTTCCCAACTAAAATCCTCCCTCGTGGAATGAAGAGTCTCTGAAAAGAAAAACCTCAGGAGGGAAGCAGAAGGAGTAGAATCATCCACATCAGAATCAGAATAAGGAGAATACTCCTGCAAGTCTTCAGCCAAGACTCTGAAACATCCGAAGCCTGCTCAAAACTCCCCAACTCAGGTTCCACCCTAGGTCTCTTATCAGGAGGGGGCAAAGAACCTCTAATCAAAGTAATCAAATCTTCTGCCATTTTAAGCATATGCTTCTTGGGCACAGATCCTGAAGAACTAGGGGTGACACCAACTGAAGCTAAACCTGGCCTACCTCTGGGAGAAGCCTTGGAAACAGAAGGAGAGGGCCTAACCACCCTAGGAAGGGAGGGGAGTACAGTAACCTGAGAAGCCCCTTCAGCCTGACCTGCCTCCTGAGAGGCCACATCCTGCAATAACAAAGTCTCCCCCTGGGACTCCAAAGAAACCTCCGGCGGAACCCCCGGCTCCACCGACACCTCTAAAGAACCGGCGTCCGGTACGGACGGCTCTTCTTGCCTAGGCTTAGCTGCTTTGTCCTTGCGCTTCTTCGAAGAAGCGGACGTCGGAGCATCCGACGGCATATTATAATTGCACCGCTTCCCGAAGACTAACCTGGCACAATCTAACCGTCTCTTAATAGTGCGCTTATTGAATCTAGCACAAAAGCGACACCCAACAACGTCGTGCTCAGGCCCTAAACAAGGAATACACAAAGTATAATAATCTCTATGCGGTATCTGTTTCCCACAAGAAATACAGTTATTCACTTTTTCTGACATCCGGTAAACCACTGAGGCAAGAAAAAACTAAAATATTCCCCAACAGGGTACTTAGCCAACTTTGACTCGGTCTGAAACTCCGAATTCGAAAAATTTCAGAACGCCGAACGGCACTTGCAACGCTGCTTCTGCATCGGACCATGCGGCAAAAAAGACTGAGGATATGACGTCGGTCATGCGCATTTGTACCCTGACGTCCTGATGTCAGTCTAATGCGCCTTGACCGACGTCAGCCTTATACTTTGATATTCGGGCCGACCGAGGACAGCGGACTACCCAAGTGTAAGGACTGCAGCAATGTGAGATGAAGAACATCTGTTAACTGTGCTGTGGATGGAGACAAACATATCTACTTGAGCGGTTCCCACAAGTGGACAATTTCCTGGAAGACTTCTGGGTGTAACATCCACTTGTTAGCGTCTGTCATGGATCTGGAATGTCGACTGCCAATAGGGAGAGAGACTATGTTGAATTACCAGCTCCCAGACCATGACTATTCTGAAAAGGGGGTTGGAACTTGTCGTTTTTTCTGCTTATGTTCCATATAACTTTGGTGTTTCTGTTATAACAGTGGTCACAGTGTCCACAGATGATTCAGTGCCTTTATCAGGTCCATCATTTCTTTAAGTTTACATCCTTTTGACTAGAATGAGGCTCTCGCATGTTCTGGGCTTTGATACCATAGTAAACTGTTTCCCCATGCAAAATTCAATGTGCCAATTGTAACTGAACAGAAATGAAGATGGATTTATCTCCCAGCGACTGCCACATCTTTGGAACTGGCTACCAATTCATGTGAAACAGAGTACCTCTATGACACTGTTCAACAGGAACTTGGATGAGTGGATGGGGCACAGTAAATTCTTACCAGGGATAGCACCCACAACCCTCCTGGACATGGGCAGTCATCACTAAATGCAATCTTGGGTATTGACTAGCACCTCTACAATATTTCAGCAGGTTGAGATGGCTAGACTTAAAAAGATCTCCAGGTCAATAGCCTAATAATTTCCTATGATAAAAAACAAAAAAAGAGGGAGAGCAAAAAAGGACCTGCAGCTCGGACACTCATCTGACTGAGGTCAGGGCCAAAGGAAGAACAGTCTTCCAAGAACAATGCTGTAAGGAAGCTGAAGCTGCAGGCTCAAAAGGAGCCTGAGTCAAATTTTTCAAAACAAAATTAAGGTCCCAGGAAGAAGGAATAGGCCTTCCTGGGAGGCCTAAAATGAAGGACGCCTTTAAGAAATTGTCTGACCTCAAATCTAAAAGCCAAAGGGGGAGTCAAAGGCATACAAGCAGAAACAGTATGCCAACCCAGCACTGAACAATTCACACAGAAGAAGGAAGGTATTGTTGTGTAAAAACTTAGCATAACATTAGATGTCCTCTTCCATATGCTGCTGTATTCAGGACATCAGGGAGTTTGCTTATGGTGACCTCTCACACGTCTGGCCATTATAAAAAAGTTAAATGCTACTGCTAAAGTGAGTACTACATCATGCGTCTCTCTTGGACACTGGTCGTAAACGGGCATCCGGTATAAAGTGGACGTCAGCAAGCACCTCTTCAGAACTGAATGCCGCCGGAATCAGCGACTAAGGTGTGGTTACTCCAGGAAAAGTACAGCTGTGTACCTACCATAAATGTAGATGTTCGAGTGTATTCACTGTTGCAGTCATTACACTTGGGTTATCCTGCTGGCAGGCTACCCACAGTCGGCCTGAATTCCAAAGTCCTGGTCCGGCATCGGTTGCTGTCGCCTCTTCCCTGACGTCAGTGCGCCAGGGCTATATAAGATGCAGCAGACGCCATTTACTTCAGTTTTTCTTGCCCTAGATGTCAGGTGCCCCCAAATAGGTAGGCTAAAAAATTATGCCAAGAAGCATACATGTACTAAAATAAACTTTCCCTTCATCTACAAGCAAAAAGTCCCAGCAAAGAAAAGGGGGATGGTGGGTGCGTAACCTGGACTGCAACAGCGAATACACTCGAACATCTACATTTATTGTAGGTACACAACTGTACTATGTTCATCGTGTTTCATTGTTGCAGTCATTACACTTGGGTTGAAGCCCAAAGCTGAGGTTGGGTGGCTGGGCCTAAATAGGATTAGGAGAGGCTACAAGGCCCTGCATAACTGCAGTGGCAAAGCCTGCTCTGGATTTAGAGTAGAGAGGTAAGTGGTAGTGCTTGGTGAAAGTGTGCAGTGAACTCCAGGTTGCAGCCTCTAGAATGTCTTTGGTTGGTACTCCTCTGAGGAAGGCTGCTGAAGTAGCTGCTGCTCTGGTTGCATGTAGCCTAATGCCCTCAGGCACTTATTTGCCATGTTGTGAATAGCAGAAACGAATGCAGTGTCCTATCCATTTTGAATTAGTCTGCTTTGAGATGGCCTTTCCTTGTGATCCTGCAGCATATGCTACAAACAGTTGCTCAGTTTTTCTGAAAGCTTTTGTTTTGTCCAAGTAGAAGCGTAGCTGCCTGTGTATGTCCAAAGAGTGCAGAAGTCTCTCCCCTTTATTCTGGGGTTTTGGATAAAATGTTGGCAAATGAATGGTTTGGTTAAGAGCCACACTGTATATTACCTTTGGCATAAATATTGGGTTTGTCCTTGGAGAAACCCTGTCCGGATGAAAAATGATAAAAGGTTCAACTGCCATTAATGCCTGTAACTCTAAGACTCTTCTTGCTGAAGTTATTGCTAGGAGCAGAGCAGTTTTCCATGATAAGAATTTTATATCAGCTGTATTGGCTGGCTCAAAAGGAGGCAGTGTGAGCTTTTCCAAGACAAAGTTGAGGTCCCATGTAGGTATCGGTGCTCTCCTTGGGGGTCTTATGCTTTTTGCCCCTCTGAGGTACTGTCTTAGCAGTGGATGTGAGAAAATAGGAGGGTCCATATTGTAATGAGCTGAAATGGCAGAGGCATGGATCTTTACTGATGAGAAGGATAGGCCTTTGTCCAGCATCTCAGTTAGGTATTGTAAAATCTGAGGAATATTTGGAACAAGTGGTTCAAGTCCTTGTGCCTAGTTCCAAGCACAGAATGTCTTCCATTTTTCTGCATAAGATTTCCTGGTGCTGGGCCTTCTGGCTTCCAAAATGACATCCATAACAGCTTTAGAGAGGGGTGTATTCTGAGTGGCTATATTATTTGCCATGCAGCCAGATTTAAGGTTCTAAGTTGGCTGTGCAGGATCTAATTGCTTTGTTGAGTCAGAAGATGAGGAATTTGAGATAAAGTCCAGGCCGGGCCTCGAGACAAGCTCTTTAGGATTGGGTACCAGTGCTGGCGTGGCCAGTCTGGGGCAATCAGAATAATTTTTGGCTTCTCTTGTCTGACTTTTAGGAGTACCTTGGAAAGGAGAGGCAGTGGTGGAAAGGCATAAACCGTTAGGGTTTTCTAGCTGAATGATAGAGCATCCACTTTCCATGCTTGTGAGTGATAAGTCCTTGTTTAGAATCTCTGTAGTTGGCAGTTGTGAGGGGAGGCAAAAAGATCCATGTCTGGGCATCCCCATTTCCTTGTTATCATGCTGAAGACCTGTGGATCTAGTTTCCACTTGTGAGGGTCCATGAGGATTCTGCTTAGTTCGTCTGCCAAGTATTTTTCTTTCCTGGCAGGAATTGAGCCTGCAGATGTACTTGACAGGTCAGTGCTGTGTTCCACAAAGTCATGGCTTGCCTGCAGAGGGGGTAGGAATGTGTGCCCCCTTGCTTGTTTATGTACCACATAACTGTAGTATTGTCTGTCTTTAGCAATAGTTGTCCTGGAAGTAGTAGATCCTTGAAGGCTGCCAGGGCATTCTGTACAGCTAGCATCTCTTTTTGATTAATATGAAGATGCATTTGGTCCGCGGACCACGTGCCCTGAATACATTTTCCTGCCATGTGTGCCCCCCAGGCATAATCTGATGCATCTGTTAGTGTCTGCCTGGTTGTGGGTAAAGTGAAAGGCTATCCCTTGTTGTGGTGATATGCCAGTGCCCACCATCGAAACTCCTGTTGCAGGCAGGGAATAAGAGTTATTATTGTTTCCAGGCTGTGGCAATGTTGAGTCCAAACACTTTTTAGACAACATTGTAGCTTCCTCATATGCAGTCTTGCATATGGAATCAGCAGGATGCAGGATACCATGAAGCCCAAAGCCTGCAGAATTTTTCTTGCAGGTAGCTGGGTCTTTGTTGCCATCGTTTGAAAGTAATGAGTCAGTTGTCTTTGCTTGTCTGGCGTGAGATAAGCCATCTGGGCAGTTGTATTTAAGCTTGCACCCAGGAATATTATCTCTTGAGAGGGCACTACTTTTGATTTTTTCTCGTTTACTGTGTACCCTAGGCAAATTAGTAATCTTTTTACAAACGCCAGACGGTTTAGTAGAATGTCCTTGCCCTCTGCTTGAATAAGGCGGTCGTCCAAGTAGGGATATATCTGAATTCCTTTTTGTCTGCAAAATGCAATTACTGGTGCCAGGCATTTTGTGAAGACCCTGGGTGCAATAGATAAGCCAAAGGGCAGTGCAGAGAATTGGTAATGCATTGAGCCAGCTATGAATTTGAGGTAAAGAATAATCCACGACCTTGAAGAAAGGAACCAGAACTCTGCTAAAGTCCACAAGGCTGTATTTTTATTTCTGAAGTGTTCCAAAAGTCACAGATAAAATCACACTGAAGTATTCCAAAAGTCACAGATAAAATCACACAAGCGCTTTCGCTCAGGCAGTCCTGAGCTTTATCAAGTGAAAACAAAATGCAGTATGCAGTAACCTCCATTAAATAGCCTAGCAATTATACAATTAATTAATTAGTAAGTCTAGTACTAAGGTGTGGTGCTTTGGAGTTGGATGTTAAAAAAGTTAGTCATTATACCAACTCAAAAAATGAAATGTTTGCAACAACATCTGCACTTAAATAAAAATGACTAACCATAAAAAACATTTTAAAATACCAGTTTCCTAGGTTTCAGAACATAAAACTCTGAAGTCTGGTTGGGGTTGTAGATTGTTAAGGAATATGCTTAAAGATGTGTTTGGATTGTCAGTGAATTGTTAAAAATTTTTTTCTTTTTATTATTACTTTGCACTGATAAAGACATGCAATAAAATGTCGTGAGATATTTTTGATGCCCATCCATATACCATTTCATATAGAATTTGATTTATTAGTCAGAATCCTAAAACCGTGGATGTTCAGTAATTTAATATGCTGTGTGGGGATGCTGTAGTATGAAGGGGTCAAGTATGAGAGTTATAACCTAGCCCTCCTAAGCTTGAGGACCGGTTTAATGCTGATCATCCCATTCAGACCTGGTGGCTTCCCTGCATTCAGTCTCAACTGCCATAATAGTTCACGGTAGCCCAAGGTGGATTCCCAGTCACCACCTCTTGCATCTGGCTCAACCTGTTCCAGAACTAGAAACTGAATTTTGGGATCTGGGCAGGAGAGTGAGTGTTTATAGAAGGCATTGGTTTCCTTCTTCCTGGTCATGTCATAAAGATGCTCGTGATACGTTTCCTTAATTCCCTCTCAGTTTTGCCCACATAGAAACTTTGACAGTTGGTGCACATCCCCAAGTATACGACCCTCTAGAGGCACAGGTGTAAAATCCAGTGGGGTGTATCTTGTAGTTCCTAGACGGGAGGTATGGTGCTGTTTCTTTAGATATGGCATGACATTGGGCACAGGCACCACATCTGAAAGTGCCCAGCCTTGGTTGTTTTACCTTCATCTTTTTCTTTGATTTCTTTCAAATAATTCCTTTAGATTGGCCCCTCTTTTACGAACAAAACTGGGTTTAGGTGGTATATAGTCTTTTAGTTCTTCAAAGAGGGTTAAAACCGCCAGTGATGTAAGATTGTTTCTTCCAATTCATAGGAATTTGATGAGTATGTGTGTGCAAAACTGTTAGTGTGAACAGCATCCTTGTTTTGTGTATTGTTGGTCACTGGTACAAACCCCCCCCCTAGTATTGGTTTGTAGAGGGAATGTCGTGCAGATTTTACCTCTGCTGCTAGAGTTAGAAATAGTTCCAGAGGGTAACCTCTCTCCAAAAAGTTTTTCAAAATTCCACCTCAGAATCAAAATCTTTCTCCGTACTGCATATTCTACTTGCTCTGATGAGCTGCCCTTAATGATCCCCTCTTTTGATATGGTGGGTGGGCACTTTTGAAGTGTAGCAAGGAGTTAGAAAATGTTGCCTTGCGATGTAGTTTGGAATGGAAAGTTTTCTGATTGTAGTCCTTGTAAAGAGTGATGTCCAGATAATGAAGTTCGTGCTGATCCACTGTGTGTGTGAATTGTAGGAAATTCGTTGTTGAATTGATGTGTATAAGGAATTCAGATAGGTTCCCTTCAGAGCCAGACCATAAAATACAGATGTCATCCAAATAGCGTCTGTAGAACAGAATGTGATCTTTCCATGGGGGTATTAGAACGAATGTATGCTCCCACATGTGCAATATTACATTTGCGTAGAAGGATGCACAAGATGCCCCCATGGCAACCCCCTTGCGTTGCCGGTATAATTCACCATTACTGAACATCCACGGTTTTAGGATTCTGACTAATAAATCAAATTCTATATGAAATGGTATATGGATGGGCATCAAAAATATCTCACGCACATTTTATTGCATGTCTTTATCAGTGCAAAGTAATAATAAAAAGAAAAAAATTTTTAACAATTCACTGACAATCCAAACACATCTTTAAGCATATTCCTTAACAATCTACAACCCCAACCAGACTTCAGACTTTTATGTTCTGAAACCTAGGAAACTGGTATTTTAAAATGTTTTTTATGGTTAGTCATTTTTATTTAAGTGCAGATGTTGTTGCAAACATTTCATTTTTTGAGTTGGTATAATGACTAACTTTTTTAACATCCAACTCCAAAGCACCACACCTTAGTACTAGACTTACTAATTAATTAATTGTATAATTGCTAGGCTATTTAATGGAGGTTACTGCATACTGCATTTTGTTTTCACTTGATAAAGCTCAGGACTGCCTGAGCAAAGCTTGTGTGATTTTATCTGTGACTTTTGGAATACTTCAGTGTGATTTTATCTGTGACTTTTGGAACACTTCAGAAATAAAAATACAGCCTTGTGGACTTTAGCAGAGTTCTGGTTCCTTTCTTCAAGGTCGTGGATTATCCTTTGCTTGTCTTTGGTTTTTTGTGCATTACTTCACTTGATCTTGTCTGCCATGGCCAATGGAGAAGAAACCTTTAACCCAGGAAAACTCCTGAAATGCTGAAAACACTACAAATGATCTTCCGGTGAGCAGAGCGGAGTTCAACCAAGTACTGGTTGCACTCAAGGAGCTCACTAACTTGCTGAAACCCACCACGGCTGCTTCACCAGGGCTAGCTTGCAACCAGCAGCAAGCACTACAAAACAACTTTGGATTACCGGTAATTGCGGACCGGAAGAGGGTACAAGCTCCACTATATCCTCCACGGACATGTCTGGCGCGGATCCAAAAGAAACAACTTTACTCGTCGCCATGAAGCTACCAGAGCTCCTGAAACAAACGTACAACCAGGGACCAATGGAACTAGTAATCCTGCTCTGAAACATAGAAACAAGGATGTAAACTTTACAAAATGGGCTGGACAACGCTTCACCTTTTCTAAAGGTAGTAACAACACTAACAATTTTTCTAACTTTGATCAGAGCATGGACTTGTTCAAGGTCAAATTATACTCCTTAAGGAGTACACAGCTAGAGATAGACTATTTGAATGAATGTCTGAGAGTAAAACGTGTCCCGAAAGGGCTACGCTTTTTTAAATTTCCAAACAATGTTCAGTATGGTACTGATTATTATTTTAACTTGTGTGAGATTTTTGATAAAGCTGGATTGGAGATGTTGCATTTAATGGTAGGGGAATATGAACTGAAAGCACAAGCATTAATGACTGAGCTAGACACTTTAAACAATGAGTTAACATCTAGTACTAATTTTAGTGCTTTTAAATCAAACTATGACAAGGTTTTTGATAATGTTGATGTTTTTGTGATAAGATTCTTAACAGAAAACTAAGAAAATTAGAACGTGATCTCATCGAATACAGGGATGGCCTCGCCTACCCTAGCCCCAATGGTTACAATAAAACTTCTTCCAAAAACAACACCACAAACACAGATAGGGCTAGTGACACATATGACAGACAAGAGGAACCCCTTAGAAGAAGTGAAAGGCTAGCAGAGAAGAACAGAAGGGGTACTAACAACCAGGATTTTCAGCAGAACCCCGGCCAGACCGGGGTTTGGGGACAAAGACAGGCACCGAGGTCTTGGAATTTTGTTCACTAACAAACCACCACACACCCACTACCCTAACATCCCTGGATGACCCTACAACTGACCAAGCCCCAAATCTGGGTTTACACAATCAAAACCCTACTAATATTGAGGGTAACTGCACTATTTTAAGGAGAAACTTTGCCATATACAATTACACGGACATGAACCTTCCTACAAATGCTTTTGATATTTTCACCCGAGGGTTACATTTTGTCCCAACTAAACCCATGAATTTAACACAAGCTCTGATAGATTTAAAAATGTTTACCAGAGCTTTAAATTTAAATTTGATTTTTAAAGGGCAAACACTTAATGCAGCAGGCCCAACGCGTACAAGTCTCTTTAACCCCCCACTACACCCAATAATTCTCTTCTTTGAAAAGTTAGTGGAGAATGACTTCAGGAAAGTATATAATAATCAAGAAATTCTACTTCATCCAAATTTTTCTGAACAAGAAATGAATTTTATTGAACACTTGCATGAAGAAAAAATCAGGGTCATGAAACCTGATAAAGGAGGGGGAATTGTCCTTATGTTCTCAGAGGACTACGAAGCCCACATGCACATTATGTTGCAGAATGACGAACAATACGAGACGGTTTCACGAAACGAGATCAATATAGCCTTTGCTGAGATTAAGTACTATCTTACTGACCTTCTATTACAACAGCTCTGCACTAGTTGTTAAACTGCTCTGAAATTCCTTTAAGTGTTAATTAGCTTGGGGGGTTTTCTGATAACTTTAAAACCTGTGTTGGTTACATCTCTGGTAATCATTTTAAGTAGAGTTGCTGCTACTGAGATTTGTCTGCATACATCAACTGGACATAAGCTGATTTAAGTATATTTCCTTCATTTTATTGTGGTTGTTATAACTTGGGGACTGATTTCTCAGATCTAGCTCTGTTGAAACTGTCTTGTGTGTGTGTCTGAAGCTCTGCACTAGTTGTTAAACTGCTCTGAAATTCCTTTAAGTGTTAATTAGCTTGGGGGGTTTTCTGATAACTTTAAAACCTGTGTTGGTTACATCTCTGGTAATCATTTTAAGTAGAGTTGCTGCTACTGAGATTTGTCTGCATACATCAACTGGACATAAGCTGATTTAAGTATATTTCCTTCATTTTATTGTGGTTGTTATAACTTTGGGACTGATTTCTCAGGTCTAGCTCTGTTGAAACTGTCTTCCCCACCCTCCCTCCCTGTTCTTGGATGTAGTTTAAATTTGGTGGCTTTTGCAGTGCCCGCCCCACTGTAGATTTGATCTAGGACACTCCCCCAGTCCCTTCTCTTTACCGCATTCTCTCTAATAAACCCTTTCTGCACTTGCTTTTAGTCCTTTTTAATTTAATTACATTTTTTTCATACTGTGTGTGGACTAATATTGCTACATACTCAAGTGTGCCAGCTTGCACTGCATGTGAATTGTTTTTATAGCATTTACTGTCTGTTTTTTTCCTTGTTGCTGTAAAAAAAAAAAAAAAAAAAAAATTCTCTTGTTTTCCTGCCTTACTGAACTAGAGTAGTCCAGTTTCAGAGTTGCTGATCCCTGGGCTTTGTTTTTAGTTCCTGTTACTGATCCATTGCCTTATTAGGAAGGAGGGAAGTTTCTTTGCTTACCAGTGGGAGTGGGAAGCACTGAGCGCCTTTTGTCCGATTTGGTGAAGTTTCAGCCAGAAACTAGTAGTCCATTGGTCGTTTTGGGCCAGTTCTAGCTTTCAGCCCCTGCTATAAAACACGCTAAACACGCGTTTTCCAGCTTGTACCAACTCAGCACAGATCCTCGTGGTGGCCTGCAGAGTGATCCAAGCAGCAGAGAGCTAAAAGAGTGACTTTCTACCAGATATAAGTATTTTGTGGCTTTCCCACTGTTATTAAGCTAGCGACTGCATTTCGCCTGTTTTACTGCTACTTTAAGTGATTTCTGCATTTTACACTGTTTATTGCACTTTAAGTTACTAATTGTTGCAAATTGTTTCTGTAGGCTACACACTAAAGTGCTAGCCGATTTACAGCATTTATAGCATTTACTGTCTGTTTTTTCCTTGTCTCTGTAATAAAACAAAAAATCTCTTGTTTTCCGCCTTACTGAACTAGAGTAGTCCAGTTTCAGAGTTGCTGATCCCTGGGCTTTGTTTTTAGTTCCTGTTACTGATCCATTGCCTTATTAGGGAGGAGGGAAGTTTCTTTGCTTACCAGTGGGAGTGGGAAGCACTGAGCAGCCTTTCTGTCCGATTTGGTGAAGCTTCAGCCGGAAACTAGTAGTCCATTGGTCGTTTTGGGCCAATTCCTAGCTCCTTTCAGCCCCCTGCTATAAAACACGCTAAACACGCGTTTTTCCAGCTTGTACCAACTCAGCACAGATCCTCGTGGTGGCCTGCAGAGTGATCCAAGCAGCAGAGAGCTAAAAGAGTGACTTTCTACCAGATATAAGTATTTTTTGTGGCTTTCCCACTGTTATTTAAGCTAGCGACTGCATTTCGCCTGTTTTACTGCTACTTTAAGTGATTTCTGCATTTTACACTGTTTATTGCACTTTAAGTTACTAATTGTTGCAAATTGTTTCTGTAGGCTACACACTAAAGTGCGCTAGCCGATTTACAGCATATATAGCATTTACTGTCTGTTTTTTTCCTTGTCCCTTTAATAAAACCAAAAAACAATCTCTTGTTTTCCTGCCCTACTGAACTAGAGTAGTCCAGTTTCAGAGTTGCTGATCCCTGGGCTTTGTTTTTAGTTCCTGTTACTGATTCATTGCCTTATTAGGGAGGAGGGAAGTTTCTTTGCTTACCAGTGGGAGTGGGAAGCACTGAGCAGCCTTTCTGTCCGATTTGGTGAAGTTTCAGCCAGAAACTAGTAGTCCATTGGTTGTTTTGGGCCAATTCCTAGCTCCTTTCAGCCCCTGCTATAAAACACGCTAAACACGTTTTCCAGCTTGTACCAACTCAGCACAGATCCTCGTGGTGGCTTGCAGAGTGATCCAAGCAGCAGAGAGCTAAAAGAGTGACTTTCTACCAGATATAAGTATTTTTGTGGCTTTCCCACTGTTATTTAAGCTAGCAACTGCATTTCGCCTGTTTTATTGCTACTTTAAGTGATTTCTGCATTTTACACTGTTTATTGCACTTTAAGTTACTAATTGTTGCAAATTGTTTCTGTAGGCTACACACTAAAGTGCTAGCCGATTTACAGCAATTACTGTCTGTTTTTTCCTTGTCTCTGTAATAAAACAAAAAATCTCTTGTTTTCCGCCTTACTGAACTAGAGTAGTCCAGTTTCAGAGTTGCTGATCCCTGGGCTTTGTTTTTAGTTCCTGTTACTGATCCATTGCCTTATTAGGAAGGAGGGAAGTTTCTTTGCTTACCAGTGGGAGTGGGAAGCACTGAGCGCCTTTTGTCTGATTTGGTGAAGTTTCAGCCAGAAACTAGTAGTCCATTGGTCGCTTTGGGCCAATTCCTAGCTCCCTTCAGCCCCTGCTATAAAACACGCTAAACGCGTGGCTGATTTAGCGCAGAGTTACCACTGTTGCACACAAGAGCAGCGGCGGTTAAACAAGGTTAAACTATTTGGGCCATCTAAATTCCACTCTTCCAATTTTCCCTTTAAACTACCTTCCTCGAGCTGTACTGCTGATCTAACCAGCATATCCTATAACTGAAAAGTTCATCTCTACTTGATTCCCAAGTAGACTATTCTCTATCTGTAAAGCCTAGCACTTACTCCTACAGTACTTGCACCTTGATAAAGCACTCTTATTATAGATAGTACCCCACCAGCCTAAAACCCACTTCCCCCGGAGTCCTTTGAAAGTCTCTTTATCTACTACTTCTAGTATGTCGAGGGATCAGTTGCTAGTGTCCTCCCCAGCTCAACTGGTGAACCTGGGAATATTGAGGCAATGTTACAACTGCCTCATGTACACAGACAATCCTCTCCTTCTCCCACAAAACACAAATACATGCGAGAGATGCAACTATACGGCCAAACTGGAGGCTGAGCTCTCTCAACATAGGACTGGCAAGACCAGACAGGAGGAGAAGGTAACCACACACAATACATACCCAGTCACACATGGTACCATCACAACTTCAAATCATACACATACTCACACAAAGACATACTCGGAGGCTCTGATCAAAAATTTACCAAAACAGCAGAGGCCACCAAAGCAGACACCCAAACAACTACCACCTCACGACCCAACACATGCAACACATAGACCACACAGTCAGAGTGTCAAACAGTCACAGCCCTTAAGGCCAAACAAAATGCCAGACACACTTGTCATTGGTGATTCCATAGTCAGACACACTGACGTCCCTCACCAGACTGAGTAAAGAGAAGGTCACAGTAAGCTGCCTGTCAGGCGCTAGAATCCGCCACATAACGCAAGCACTCAGGTCTCTCAACAGCAGGTACAAGTACGACTCAGTCATTGTCCACGCTGGTGTCAACGACCTGAGACGGACCTCCTTGGACTGCATGAAAAGGGACATCGAGGAGCTCTCTGATTATGTAGCCCAGGCAGGTATGACCCTGACCTTGAGCAGTATCCTACCTTCACCTAGAATGATGCCACAATACAGTGATAAGATGATCAGCTTTAATAATTGGCTTAAATTCTGGTGTCATTCAAAGGGGATCCAATGTCTGTCTGCCTGGGATGACATGCTGGACAAGCCACGCTGCTTCGCAAGGGACGGCTTGCACCTGTCACCCTGGGCTTCCGGATATTGGCAAAGGCTCTTGCCACCCCATAGTGCCTTTTTAGGCAAGGCTCAAATTCTAAACCTACCACCCTAGAACACCAAAAGGAAAAAAACTAAGGGTAATGCTGCTCAATGCCAGAAGTCTCAATCTCAAGATGCACGCACTCGAGGCCCTTCTCAATATGGAGAACATCGATGTCTGTGCTGTGACAGAAACCTGGTTCAAGGCTCCTGAGAGCACCCCAGCACTAACAGGTTTCACCTCATATCATGCATTCCGACCCAAAATCCGGACAACACCAAGAAAGGAGGGGTGTCCATATTCATAAAGGACACCCACACCTCAAGGTTGGTGGCAACGCATGATGCATCGGAGACCATCCAGGTGCAATTAACCATAGGCAAGACTGCTCTGCAATTTGTAGCATGTTACAGGCCACCCTCTCAAACTCAGGAACCTCACATGGCCTTCCTGAAAACATTGGAGGGGATAAATGTATCTCCAAACACCATCATACTAGGTGACTAACTACCCTAATATAGACTGGGAACACTACTCAAGCCCGAACACTCTAACCCAAAGATTCCTGGAGTTCATAAACTCAAATGCCATGGAACTAGTCACCATCCCCACAAGAGGAGAAAACATACTTGATCTCATCATCACGAACATGGGATCAAAATGTTCAACACCGGAAGTATACCCCTCACTGGTGAGATCAGATCATAAACTAATCTCGCTGGAGGTCCTCATCCGCCCCAGCCTGAAACAAAAAGGACCACAATGAAAAACTGCTCAAAAGCCGAGTTCACACTTCTAAAAGCTAGTGTGGTCTCCTTTAAGGCCCCTGAGCCAGTGGTAAACATTACTCAAACCGCTGAATCACTTACAAATGCCTTCTACCAGCACCTACAGGACTGCATGGATCAGGCAATCCCAAACAAAACTAAGACTCTCTGTACCAAAGGCAAGCGCCCAGTCTGGGGGACCCCAGCCATAAACAAGCTCTACAACAAAAGGAGGAAGCTACTACAAGATAGAGCAAAATCCTTGAAAGGTAAGACACCTTTGATCATTATAAGTAAAAACTAAGAGCTCTCATAAAATCATCCAAGGCAAATTTTGAGAGAAAAATCGCCAAGGACTCTAAAGAGAATCATAAGGCCTTCTTTAGCTATGTTAGAAACCTAGGAGGAAACTCCCAGATATGCTCAGAATTAGTTCAAAATGATGTGAAAATTACTGAACCTACACACATTGCCAACATACTGGCTGACAGGTTCAGTGCAAACTTCTCCCCTCCCCAAAGGAGAGATATCTATTCCAGAGGATTGTAGCCCCCAAACATCTCCAACGCCCAGGTGAGAACTGCCCTCACTAAGGCAAAAACACAGCATCCATGGGACCGGATGGTGTCCCCGGCTGTGTGCTTCATGAACTCAATGAGGAATTAAACCCACAGTTAGGACAGCTGTTTAATCTTAGCCTCACCTCAGGATACGCACCCAAGGAGTGGCGACGGCGACTGTGGTCCCACTTCATAAGGGCGGTGCCTCCACAGACCCTGGAAATTACCGCCCCATTAGCTTGACAAGCCTTATCTGCAAAGCCATGGAGAGGATCATAATGGAACTCATAAATAAAGACATAGGGAACTTGCAGACTTTGGATCCAACTCAGTTTGGCTTTGTCAAAGGCAGATCCTGCCTCTTAAACTTGGTTGACTTTTCGAGACAGTCACCAAGGCCATTGATGAGGAAAGGCAGTCCATACAGCCTACCTCGACCTGGCAAAGGCCTTCACACAATACCCCACTCAGGTATCATCGAAAAACTCATCAGCTTGAATGTAAACCCATACATCACAAGATGGGTTGCAAACTGGCTAAGTGACAGAACCCACAGGGTCAGAGTTGCTGGAGCCATGTCAGACTCAAAGCCTGTCACAAGTGGTGTCCCACAGGGCTCAGTCCTGGGTCCACTCTTGTTCGGCATCTACTTTTCTGAAGTACAAGCAAACACAGGAGGGTTATGGCTGACAAAGTTTGCAGATGACTGCAAACTGGGCCATAGTCGAAAACACATCTGACACAGATATCCTCCAGAAGGGCCTCACAGAAATGGATAACTGGTGCCAGAGCCATGGCCTGAAGTTAAACGCCAAAAATGCATAGTCATACCCTTTGGGAAAAACAAGGCTACCCCTAGCTACCATATAGGTGGCAATCCACTGAGCACAGAAAAGTCATCAGAGATCTGGGGACCCAGGTTGACAGTAGCCTTCGCTTGACACTCATGTTGCTAAAGTAGTTAGGAAAACCTTCTATATCACCCACCTGATCATGAAGGGATTCACATCTAGATCAAGGTAGATCATCGTCCCCATGTACTCATCACTTATTAGGACTATGATTGAGTACAATGCCCGCTCGAATGTATCTGACCAGACACCTGCTGCAGCTTGAAAGGCCCCAAAAGTTCCTCACCAAAAGGATAAAGGGTCTCAAAAATATGTCTTATGCTGCCCGACTGAAAGAACTCCAGCTCTATTCAGTCTCATACCGCTTGCTCAGAGGTGACCTGTGCCTGACATATAAGGCCATGTCAAACCCAGATTTGATGAATATGCTTCACCTCAAAAATCTAGATCCCTCAGAACCACAAGGGCGGAGACTTAAACCTTGACATGGTTATAAATAGAACGTGCTGGAGGGACAGATTCATCACCCAGAGACTCCCTATGCTGTGGAACAAAATCCCGGTACATGTGAGGCAGAGCACCTCTCTGGTCTTGTTCAAGAGGAATCTTGACCAATGGATGGGAGATTGCAGATATACCCCAGGGATTACTTCAGCGTCACTGCTTGACAGAGGCACAGCAAAATGATAGGCATAGTTTTTATTCAAACTAAAGGGGTGGCGAAAGCCACATAACTATGGGCTAGGCTTATAAATGCCCTTGGGCAGATAGCCTAGTATGAACCTATGAACCTATGAACAGGCCATCAATGAAAAGGTCTACAACTACTTACATGTGGAAAAGCCCAGAATACCAGTCATCTTTGGGATACCTAAAACCCATAAAGGAATAAATCCACTACAATTCCGGCCGATTGTATCAGGAGCAGGTGGAGTGACTGAGCCCCTGGGAAAATTTATTGATTACATGACTAAAGAATACACGCCTTTATTGTCCCACGTTTGCAAGGATTCTTGGCACTTCCTCCGGGACATTCCCACCTCTTGCTACTCCCCAGACACCTTAATGGTCACAGTGGACATCAAAGATCTGTTTTCCAGCATCCCTCATCAAATAGGTTTGGAATGGTTTGCCCAATTTCTAGGCCAGAAGACAACCCTTAGCAACAAAATGTCCAACTTGCTTACGAAATGATGGAGATGGTTTTGTCCAACAACTTCATCTTTTTAATGGTGAATTATACCGCAACGCAAGGTTGCCATGGGGCATCTTGTGCATCCTTCTACGCAAATGTAATATTGCACATGTGGGAGCATACATTCGTTCTAATACCCCCATGGAAAGATCACATTCTGTTCTACAGACGCTATTTGGATGACATCTGTATTTTATGGTCTGGCTCTGAAGGGAACCTATCTGAATTCCTTATACACATCAATTCAACAACGAATTTCCTACAATTCACACACACAGTGGATCAGCACGAACTTCATTATCTGGACATCACTTTACAAGGACTACAATCAGAAAACTTTCCATTCCAAACTACATCGCAAGGCAACATTTTCTAACTCCTTGCTACACTTCGAAAGTGCCCACCCACCATATCAAAAGAGGGCGATCATTAAGGGGCAGCTCCTCAGAGCAAGTAGAATATGCAGTAACGGAGAAAGATTTTGATTCTGAGGTGGAATTTTGAAAAACTTTTTGGAGAGAGGTTACCCTCTGGAACTATTTCTAACTCTAGCAGCAGAGGTAAAATCTGCACGACATTCCCTCTACAAACCAATACTAGGGGGGGGGTTTGTACCAGTGACCAACAATACACAAAACAAGGATGCTGTTCACACTAACAGTTTTGCACACACATACTCATCAAATTCCTATGAATTGGAAGAAACAATCTTACATCACTGGCGGTTTTAACCCTCTTTGAAGAACTAAAAGACTATATACCACCTAAACCCAGTTTTGTTCGTAAAAGAGGGCCAATCTAAAGGAATTATTTGAAAGAAATCAAAGAAAAAGATGAAGGTAAAACAACCAAGGCTGGGCACTTTCAGATGTGGTGCCTGTGCCCAATGTCATGCCATATCTAAAGAAACAGCACCATACCTCCGCCTAGGAACTACAAGATACACCCCACTGGATTTTACACCTGTGCCTCTAGAGGGTCGATACTTGGGGATGTGCACCAACTGTCAAAGTTTCTATGTGGGCAAAACTGAGAGGGAATTAAGGAAACGTATCACGAGCATCTTTATGACATGACCAGGAAGAAGGAAACCAATGCCTTCTATAAACACTCACTCTCCTGCCCAGATCCCAAAATTCAGTTTCTAGTTCTGGAACAGGTTGAGCCAGATGCAAGAGGTGGTGACTGGGAATCCACCTTGGGGTACAGTGAACTATTATGGCAGTTGAGACTGAATGCAGGAAGCCACCAGGTCTGAATGGGATGATCAGCATTAAACCGGTCCTCAAGCTTAGGAGGGCTAGGTTATAACTCTCATACTTGATCCCCTTCATACTACAGCATCCCCACACAGCATATTAAATTACTGAACATCCACGGTTTTAGGATTCTGACTAATAAATCAAATTCTATATGAAATGGTATATGGATGGGCATCAAAAATATCTCACACATTTTATTGCATGTCTTTATCAGTGCAAAGTAATAATAAAAAGAAAAAAATTTTTAACAATTCACTGACAATCCAAACACATCTTTAAGCATATTCCTTAACAATCTACAACCCCAACCAGACTTCAGACTTTTATGTTCTGAAACCTAGGAAACTGGTATTTTAAAATGTTTTTTATGGTTAGTCATTTTTATTTAAGTGCAGATGTTGTTGCAAACATTTCATTTTTTGAGTTGGTATAATGACTAACTTTTTTAACATCCAACTCCAAAGCACCACACCTTAGTACTAGACTTACTAATTAATTAATTGTATAATTGCTAGGCTATTTAATGGAGGTTACTGCATACTGCATTTTGTTTTCACTTGATAAAGCTCAGGACTGCCTGAGCGAAAGCGCTTGTGTGATTTTATCTGTGACTTTTGGAATACTTCAGTGTGATTTTATCTGTGACTTTTGGAACACTTCAGAAATAAAAATACAGCCTTGTGGACTTTAGCAGAGTTCTGGTTCCTTTCTTCAAGGTCGTGGATTATTCTTTGCTTGTCTTTGGTTTTTTGTGCATTACTTCATATGAATTTGAGGTATCTTCTGTAAGATTGTCTGATTGGGACATGCAGGTATGCCTCTTTGAGATCCAAAGTAACTAGCTAAGCCTTCTTGCCCAGCATGGGTAGAAGTTGCTGCAGTGTCAACATTTTGAATTTTAGAACATCCAGGAAAGTATTTAGAATAGACAGGTCCAGTACTGGTCTCCAGGCTTTGTCCTTTCTGGGTACCAAGAAAAGTCTTGAGTAAAATCCTTGCCCCTGTTCTTGATGTGGTACTTTTTGAATAGCCCTCATGTCCATGAGAGCAGAAATTTGTTTTTGTGCCTCTGCCCATTGATTTTGTGGCAGGTCTGGCATATCTTTTGACCTTGGTAGGGTGTGAAAGTGGAACCTGTAACCCTGAGAAACAATATTCAGTACCCATTTGTCCTGGGTGATCATGTGCCAATTTTGTGAGAAAAGTGCTAGTTTTTTTCCCCCCAAGGGTGCTACCAAAAGGTAAGTGTTTGGCATTTGTAGAGGGAAGTCATTGGGACTGTTTCCTGTAAGGTTGTGATTTGTCTTCTCCACCTTTTGGGGTTGAAGCACCCCATTGTTTAGGTCTGTATGAGCCTTGGGGCTGAGATCTGCCTCTTGGGCGTCTGTATCTGCCTCTTTGTGGCCTGTCTGACACTGGAAAGGACCAATTTTTAGAAGGCCAGTTCCTTCTAAATGTAGGTGGCTGAACGTGTAAGAAATATTTTACTGTCTGCACTGATTTTGCTTTATCCTCCATTTTCTTTAACACCTCTTCTGCACCAAACAAAGTATCATGCTGTAATGGAGCATCCAGTAATTTTGCTTTAACATGATCAGGTTAAATCTGCTCTTTTAACCAAGCATGCCTTCGAATGACACAGCCTGTAACTGTAGCTCTGCAAGATGCCTCTAATGAATCAAAACCACATTGCAAAGTATGCTTTCCCACTTGTTCAGCTGCATGCAATAAATTTAGAAGTTATGTACTTACCATAACGTTCCATCTGAGTAGGTGGATTCATTTGTCTGCAACCTGTGGTTATGGATCCGATATCGGATCCGAACCGGCATGTTTATCCAGCTATGGATCCGAGCTCTTAGCTCCTCCCCTCACCCATAATGCCCTGCTCTCCCTACATGACCTCAGATCAAGTTTGCCCTGAATCAAAATACCCTGGAAAGGGTAACATATAATATGCAGGAAACTGACAAGGCCAGGGGGATAGGAGGGCGGGATGGTTGCAGACAAATGAATCCACCTACTCAGATGGAATGTTATGGTAAGTACATAACTTCTAAATCTGAAGTAGGAGATTCATTTGTCTGCAACCTGTGGGACAGAGTCCCCAGCTACCTGAATCTTGGGCGGCCGTCATGGAAGGATATTCCGGAGCACCGCGGAAATAAAGGATGCTCTACCTCTAGATGTGATATCCAGCTTGTAATGAGAAATAAAGGTATGGGATGAAGCCCAAGTGGCTGCTGAACAAATGTCATCCAGAAAAATCCTAGCCTTAAAGGCCGCTGAGGTAGAAACTGACCGAGTTGAATGGGCACGGACTCCCTCCGGTGCGGGCCTCCCAGAGGCTTGATAAGCAAGAATTATACACTGCGAAATCCAGCGTGACAAGGAGACTTTGGAAATTGGCTTACCCAGATTGAATTTGGCAAAGGAAATGAATAACTGGTCGGATTGCCTATGACCAGCTGTCCTGTTAAGATAAAAACAAAGCTGCCTGTGAACATCCAAAGAATGCAGCTTGTATTCACCCTTGTTTTGATATTTGGGAAAGAAAACAGGGAGGTTAATGGACTGATTAATGTTTGTTTCTGTAGCTACCTTAGGAAGAAAGGAGGGATTGGTCCTGAGGTATACGTGGTCCGGATGAAAGACCAAGTAAGGAGGCTTTGAAGATAAGGCTTGAAGTTCCGAAACCCTTTTGGCCGAAGTAATGGCTACTAAAAAAGCAGTCTTGAGGGATAAAAATTTAAGATCTACTGTGGCCGCAGGCTCGAATGGGGGAGCAGTCAAGGCCTGAAGAACCAAAGACAGATCCCAAGGAGGAACCGCTTGCTTGACAGGGGGCCTAAGGAGAAAGGTACCTTTAAGGAAGATTTTACACAATTTGGAAGACATAAGTGGTCCAGATTCATGACCAACATGATAGTGAGAAATGGCCGCAAGCTGCACTTTGACCGTGGAACTACTGGCACCATCATTAAAGAGAGTGGTTAGGAAGTCTAGCACCAGAGGAAGGGGAACCGTGAAGGGATCTAGACCTTGCCGCTCCGCCCAAATGGAGAATCGTTTCCATTTACTGCGGTAAACTTTCCTGGTAGATGGTTTATGAGCCGCTACCAAGATGGCCTTAACGGGAGACGAGATACCGGGAGTCATAATTAGGAGTGGAACTGGAGCAGCCAAGCAGTTAGCTTCAGGTTGTCCAGATTCGGAGTTGATAGGTTCGATGGATGCGATATCAGATCCGAATGGGATCTAGAATCCAAGGTGGATTCACCGAGTGAGACCTTAGGAAAGGGAACCAGATCTGTCGAGGCCAGAATGGGGCAATGAGGATCATTCTGCACCCCAACCGAGAGGCTTTCTGAAGAACTTGGAGCATCAGGGGCAAAGGGGGGTAAGCATAAAGAAGACCGGGAGGCCAAGCATGCACCAGAGCGTCTCTCGGGGAATCCCCTGGAGGAGGGATTAGAGCGAAAAAACTGACGCACTTGGTGTTTAAGGGAGACGCAAAAAGATCGCAACAAGGAGTTCCCCACCGTGCGAAGATATGTTTCGCTACTTGAGCATTGAGAGACTACTCGTACGGGGAGAGAATGGTGCGACTGAGCTTGTCCGCCAGGATGTTGGACCGACCCGGAATATGCGTTGCGATGAGAAAGCTGTTGGTGGAGATCGCCCATTCCCACACTCTCATGGCTTCTCGACATAAGGGATAAGACCTGGTTCCCCCCTGTTTGTTGATGTACCAGACCACCGACATGTTGTCTGACTGAATCGCAATTGTTCCCAGGGGAAAAAAGGCCTGAAGTGCTCGCAACGCCAAGAGCACTGCCCTCATCTCTAGAACACTGATATGCAGGGAGGTCTCTGAGTCGTTCAAAGTGCCTTGGACTGTCCTGCCTGCAAAATGCCCCCCCCCCCCGAGGCGGGAGGCGTCCGTGGTCACTGTGGCGAGAGGGGGAGAAGCACAAAAGGGGCGGCCTCCGTGGAGATCCTGAGAGTGGAGCCACCACAGGAGGGACCGCTTGCAGGCCTTGCTGATCGCAATGGGATGATGCAGAGGTAGAGCAAGGTAAGACCACTGAACCTGAAGTGTCCACTGAAGGACCCGCATGTTGAACCTGGCGAGAGGAAGAAGAGATATTGCTGCCGCCATGGACCCTAGAGCCCTCAGGACCAATTCTGCCGGAAAAGAGCTGGAGTGGAGGATGGCCCGCACCTGGAGTCGCAAATTCTGAACTCTGTCGGCTGTGAGGAAGGCTCTTAACTCCCTCGTGTCTAACCTGGCACCTATAAAATCTACCAGGTTGGATTTTGTTACATTTATCGTGATGCCCAAGCGGGGAGCTAGATGAAGAAAAGAGTCTCATGCCAATGATAGTAGATGCATTGTTGGGGCGGTAAGCAGCCAGTCGTCTAGGTACGGGAAGACCTGCACCCCCTGAAGTCTCAGGTGGGCCGCAACCACTGCTAATACTTTGGTGAACACCCTGGGGGCTGTGGTGAGACCAAAGGGAAGGACCCTGAACTGGTAGTGACTGGCTCCCAGCCGGAAGCGAAGAAACCTCCTGGATCGTCTGTCTATCAGAATGTGGTAGTACGCGTCCTTGAGGTATATAGAGCACATCCAGTGATTCTCCCCTAGAAGGGGGAGGATGGATTGCAAAGTGACCATCCGGAACTTCTCTTTGGGAACTGCCAGGTTTAACAGGGACAGGTCTAGAATGGGTCTTAGGTCCCCCGTCTTTTTTGGCACTAAAAAGAACCTGGAGTAGAACCCTGATCCGATCTGGTCTGGGGGGATGGGCTGGATGGCTCTTTTTCTCAGCAGATGGCCAATTTCTGCTGAAGTGGCCTCCCACTGATCGGGTGGAATATCGGGGAGGGATTTTAACTTTGGGACATGAAGAAAGGGGATCTTGTAACCTCTGGATATAATCCGGAGTACCCAGCGGTCCAATGTAATGGACTCCCATGCCGCTAGGTGCTCCAAGAAACGTCCCCCCGACTGCCTCCAGAGTGGAGCAGTCGGGCAACCTCTCAGGGTTGCTGCGTGGGCCGTTCAGAGAAAGGTTCCCTGGACCCAAAGTTCCTGGGAGCCCCTCTGCCCCTAGGGAGGCGTCCTCCCTGTCCTCCTCTGCCGCGGAAGGACTGGTTGTCCGGAGCGAGTTCGGAATGCTGCGACTTCCGGAACCACATCTTCTTCTGGCCCTTTTGGTTCCTAGAGTAGGACCTCTGGGGCACAGAGAAGCGGACTCCGACGGCAGACAGCGTCTTCCCGTTCTTCTCGCTCTGAACCAAGGTATCGCGAACCGTCTTGCAAAAAGGGCAGAACCGTCAAAGGGGGCGTTCACGAAAGACGCCTTGAAGGGCTCTGTAAAATCGCAGTGGCAGAGCCAGGCCTGCCGCCTTGTGACTAGGCCTGCTCCCGCAGCTCTAGCGGCTCCCTCAGTAGCGTGGGAAAGTAACCGCATAGAGGTGTTAGTCACAGAACGAAGAGTGGCCATACGGGAGGAGTGCATAAGTTTGTCCTCCTCCGACATGGACTCTGGGGGGGGGAAGCAGCGTATTCCTTGATAAGATCGCGCTGCATCCTGATGATGTGTGCCAAATAGTTGAGCGCCCTCACTGAGAAGGTCGCTGAACTAAACATTCGCTTCCCCAAACAGTCCATCATCCGAGACTCCTTGCTCGGGGGATGGACTGAGGGACTCTCCTGGGCGAGTTCCCTCTTAGTGGCTGCTGCCGACAACATGGCATCTACCGGGGGTCCCTTACTCCAGTGGGCATGGTCAGCAGGGGGGCTAAGGATCCTGTCGGGCCTCTTAGGGATTGGCTCCACGGTGTCCGGTTCCTTCCACGCCCTGGTGGTAATAAGGTCCACCAGGGGGTGGGCAGGAGGGGACACCCAAGAGGTAGACGGACCCGCTTCAAATGCCTCCAAGAACACTGACTCGTCCGAGTAAGACTTTGGGGCAGACCACCCACCTCTAATCCGTAACATTTCCATGATGTCTCCGAAGGAGACATCCTCAGGGGGTGATCTTGGGGAGCCTTCCCCTTCCTCCAAGTCAGTGTCTTCAGTCAAAGACTCGGGGGAGTCTATGTGCCTCCTCTTGCACGAATGCTTGCGAGGTGCTTCCTCGGGGGGGGGGGCTGTCCAAGGAGCCCTCGCCAGCAGTGTCCAGAACCGCAGAAACTGCTTGGGGCAGTGAAACGGGCTGTCCCAGTGGCCGGGTGATGGAAGCCTGGCCCAGAGCAGATGGAGTGCGGGACGGAGCCGAAGCAAGGGCCGGGGGTCCGGATGCCCTCAACAGAGCCCTCTCTACTACATCAAAAGCCGAGGGGGAGCCAGCCTCGACAACAGGATCCAAAAGTCGGCTCCCTCTCGGATCCGATGAGCGGATCGGAGCCGGCGCCGAGCCCCTCGATCCGAGGGACCAGTGTGCTCTGACAAGGACGGCGCCGAAGGCACACTGAGTCCCTCGGATCCGAAGCTCGGGCCAAGGCTCCGAGAGGTCGGATCCGACAGACTCGAGGGCAGGGTCGGATCCGAAGTACCCAGTACTGTCGGCGCCGACCCACCCCTGGCTCCGAGGCTGCCCGGCTCCGAGCACTCCGAACCCGGGTAGCGGGTCGGAGAAGGAGCAATGGGCTTAAAAAAGGGGGTTGAGCTCCCTCCCAGAGGGGGGGAGGCAGGAGCACTCCCATCTGCATCTGGGCCTGGATGAACCTTCGCATCATCCGGTCCAGATCAGCATCGGAGAGGATGTAAGTAGACCTTGACGAGGCTACCGAGGTAGGCCTTGAGTGCCGCCTCGATAGCCTCGACGGAGGTCGGGTCTCCTCATCCTCAGGCTCCGGTGAAAAGCACGGGGACCGGAGCCGAGGAGGGGGAGAGCCAGCAGCCAGAGAGGCTGGAGAAGCCCGCTTAGCCAGCGGGGCCGAAACGGAGGTCTCGGCCCGCCGCTTGTGGTGCTTCTCTCTCCGGTCCTTTTTCCTGGCTTCCCTCTCCTCCGACCCTTTGGCGGGAGTTTGAATCCCGGGTGGAGGAGGGGGAGCAGGCAAGGCAGGGACTGCCGAAGCAGTGACCACCAAGGGGGCGGGGGCCGAAGCAGAGTCTGGGGGCAAGAGTCCCGCCAAGACTAGCTTCGACCTCCGCTCCTTCGATGCCCTGGGGTTAAACCCTGCACAGATTGAACACCCTGAATTGAGGTGTTCAACCCGAAGGCATCGAACGCACCGAGTTTGGCCATCAGCAGGGGAAAGCTTATGGCCACACTCGGAGCATTTTGAAAACACAGCCTTTGGGGCCTCAGACATTACTATTTTTTTTTTTTTTTTTTTTTAAATAGTAACAATAAAGTAAACTAAAAGAAAACACTCACACAAAGGCCCCAAAGAAGCACACACACACACCAACTACGAGCCAGCGAGGGGAGGGTAAAAACTACATTAAATTAACCCAAAAAATATAAAAACAGAAAGGGAACCTACATCTTTCACACAAATTTAAAGTTTAAACAATTTTAACACCCTTTGATAAGAAAAAATCAACTTAGCTTTAGGAGCTCAAACGATCCAGCCTACAACCATGCGCGGCAAACTAGATCTGAGGTCATGTAGGGAGAGCAGGGCATTATGGGTGAGGGGAGGAGCTAGGAGCTCGGATCCATAACTGGATAAACCATGCCGGTTCGGATCCGATATCGGATCCATACCCACAGGTTGCTGACAAATGAATTCTCCTACTTCAGATTGATAGGTTAAGTTTTTTGAGAGGTAAACAGTTAAGAATTCATATAAGAGGGGTAGGAATAGGGATCTTTTGGTGCATGGCAGATTTGTTTTGCCAGCATCTTCTATGGATGTTAAGTATAGGAACTTTTCCTTGTGGTGGCTGCATGGTATCTAAATATGTGATAGATACCTTTACAGTTATTAATGGAAAAAAGTTTTGAGCACAAAATAATTTTAGTTGCAATAGTAAGAGTTATTTATTGTATAAGGTGCCCCTGTAAAAAAATTTATACTGGTGAAACTAAAAGAAGCCTTGCAACTAGAATAAAAGAACATATAAGAGACATAAAAAAGAAAAATGAAATAAGTCCAGTTGTTTCACATTTTCATTGTATACATAAAGGTGATTTTACTGGTTTTAGAACAAATACATTTTCTTGATGAAGGTGTTAATAATATAAAAATGAGCTGAGAAGAAATTAATCTATATTAATTTTAAAGTTTGATACATTGGTGCCTAAGGGCACGGATAGAGAATGTAACTGGAGATATTTTTTTGTGAAATATCTCCTTAAAATTTTAAATTGGCTTAATTAATTGTAATTAATGTTAAAAGGATGTATCAATTATTTACTGATGTATAAATAAGCTGTGGGGTTGGACATTGTAGTCTGTAAAAGGCTTATAGCCGAGGCGCTAGAGGAGATAATACTACGTTGGTGCGGTTTTGTGTCTTTTTTATTAAAATAATTTTGGTACATTTCTGGACATTGGCCTTATTCTGTTTCTTTTTTTTTTTTTTTGCTTATTGCTGGACATTTTGTTGTGCTAAAAGTGAAAACTGCTTCAAAAAGGGGATGAATACAGATAAGGAGGTAGGCATCCTTGACATCCCGAGAAACTAGAAAAGCCTGAGAAAGAAGAAAAAAAAAGAAGTTATGTACTCACTATAGCATTCCATGTTTGTTGCCCATATCACCTTCTTTCTTGCTGGTTGGGTTCGGAACAGAGAATCTGTTTTGACTCGGCCTATACTGAAGCTCAAGAGCTTCCACTGGCTCGAGGCAATACCCTATCCCATCATGCTTAGGGAGATTACCCAGATCTTGTTTGCAAATACTGTACAGAGTAACAGTTAGGGAGATTACCCAGATCTTGTTTGCAAATACTGTACAGAGTAACAGTTATATACACAACACAGTACATACATAAACGTGTCACCCAGAACTAAGAAGGAAATCAGAGAACATAAGTTCCAAATTGACAGAAGCCTCTCGATCTTCCATTAGGGAAGGTTGGGGGAAGGAGAGTGGGACGCAAGAATGAAGGAGAGATGGACAACAAACATGTAACGTTATGGTGAATACATAATTTCTTTATGTTATGTTGTCCTATCTTGTCTTCATTCTTGCTGGTTGGGACAGTGTCCCTAGAACCTTCTTTCTTGGGTGGCTCAAGGAAACAAACTCTTCAGAACAGTGGATCCAAATGAAGCCCTGTTCCGGGAGGCCAAATCTACTTTGTAATGAGTGATAAAGGTATACTCACGTTGCTGCAGCACAAACTGCATCCATAGGTAGTCTACCTTGAAAGGCAAATGAGGTTGCCATGGCTCTTGTTTATTTTTCCAGGCCGTTGTCTGTTTTGAGAAGTATATGAATAGGTAATGGTATCAGTAACCCACTTTGAGAGAGTGACCTTTGACACTGGGGTGCCCCTCTTTTTATCTGAAAAGGAAACTAATAGCTTATCAGATATCCTGAATCCTTTGGTTCTGCCCAGGTAAAAGCGTAACTGCCTGTGTACATCTAACTGGTGTAATTTATATTCTGCCTGTTGCCACAGTTTGGGGAAAAAAAACGGTAGATCAATAGATTGATTCAAGTTTGCTTCACAGCATCTTTGAGTAAGAATGATGGATTAGTTCTTAGGGAAACTGTTTGTCTCTATGGAAAACCAAGTTGGTGGGACATATAGACAATGGTTGGAATTCTGATTCCCGCCTAGCTGACATGATGGCCACCAAAAAGACTGTTTTCCACGTTATAAACTTCAGATGATAGGATGAAGCCAGTTCATATGGTGGCAGGATTGGAGTGTACAATATCAAATTGAGGTCACAAGGGGGCTGGGTGTGGTCCTTTTACTGGAGGCCTAAGCAAAAAGGTACCTCTAAAAAAGGCTTTGCACAGTCTATGGGACATAATTTTGAATCATATTTCTCCAACATGGTAGTTTGCTATAGCAGCCAATTGAACTCGTATGGTAGCCGCTTGCTGCACCTTCGTTGAAGCATTTTGCTAAAAAGTCTAAAATAGAAGTTACAGGGGCCATGAAAGGATCAATGTCATTGTTGTGAGCCCAACAAGGAAAGCTCTACCATTTGCTAGCATAAAGCTTTCTAGTTACCATCTTGTGGGATGAGATCAGAATATATTTCACAGCAGGGGATATATCTGGAAGCCTGGCTAGGAGTGGAAGTGGAGCAGCCAAGCTGTCAGTTTGAGGGTTTTGAGCGAGGGACGCTGGGTCCCTGACAGATGAGTCATGAGGTCTGGAGCTGGGTCCAGAATCCACAGATCCTCTTGTAGCTGGGGCCATAGGAAGGGGAACCAAATTTGTCAAGGCCAGTATGGGGCAAGGAGTATTAATCTGCTTCTCAACGTGTTGGGAGTATTAATCTGCTTCTCAATGTGTTGGCTTTCTGAAGGACTTTGGAGATCAAGGGAAATGGAGGGAAGGCATAAAGGAGACCTGGGGGCCAATCGTGTACAAGTGCATCCCTTGGTGACTCCCCTGGAGGGGGGAATTAGGGCAAAGTAGCTGCTGCATTTGACGTTCATGGTTTTGGCAAAAAGATCACAGCAAGGCTGGCCCCACTTGCGAAAAATCTGTTTTGCAGTTTCCTGTTTCAGGGACCACTCATGAGGCATTAGAATAGCTCTGCTGAGTTTGTCTGCAATCACGTTGGATCTCCCCGGGATATGCATTGCTATTACAAAGCATTGGGAAGAGACTGCCCACTGCCATACTCTTTGAGCCTCCCGACATAGGGGGTAAGATCCGATTCCTCCTTGTTTGTTTATATATCACACCACTGACGTATTGTCTGTCTGGATTGCAATCGTTTCTAGTGGAAGGGAGTCATGAAATGCCTCCAACGCTAACAGCACCGCTCTCATCTCTAGGACATTGATATGCAAGTGGTTCTTGTACTCCTACCAAACTCCTTGGACCGTCTTCCCCAGATAATGCTCCAACCCCACCCTATCTGGGATGTATCCATGGTCACTGTAGCTACTGGTTGAGGGAGGATGAACTATCTGCCCAGAACCACCTCAAAAGAATGAAGCCACCAGCGGTGGTCTCTCTTGCATGATTCCTTTATGATAATCTTGTGGGACATAAGCAGTTCCTGCATGGACCATTGGGTAAAAAGCAATCACTGAAGAATTCTCATGTGTAAGTGTCTGAACGGTTCCAAGATTATCGCAGCCATCATGGTACTCAAGATCTTTAGAACAACCTTTACCTGTACTTTCTTCTTTGTGAGGATGCTTTGTACTTGTTTTGTAGGGTTTGTATCCTGTCGGGAGGAGGTCTGGCTACCATTTCTTGTGTTTCAGTCTGCTCCTATAAATACAATATGTTGTGATGGCAACAAGGCAGACCTCAAAATTTATTGTAATGCTTAGCTGAGAACAAAGGTGAATGGTGGTGTCTCTTGCTCTGGTAAGTAGAAGCTCGGTGGTGGCAGTCAGGAGCCAGTCGTCCAGGTATGGAAACACACGGAAACTTAGACGCCTGAAGTGAGCCGTGACTACTGCCATGCATTTGGTGAACACTCTGGGGGCTGTAGTGAGACCAAAGGGCAGAGCCCGGAATTGGTAATGACTGGCTCCCAACCGAAAGCATAAGTGACTCCGGGATCGCCTGTCTATCTTTATATGGTAGTACACATCCTGGAGATCTATCAAGCACATCCAATTGTCTTTCCCCAGAAAGGGGAGTATATACTGCAGTGTCACCACCCGGAACTTTGATTTTTTTTACAAACCTGTTTAGTCTGATGACATCCAAAATGGGACTCCAGTCCCCTGTCCTTTTTGGAACTAAAAAGAACCTTGAGTAAGTTCCGGATCCGATTTGGTCTGCTAGGACATCTTGGATGACTCTTTTTTTTCTATCAACTTTTGAATTTCTAGGGTTGCCTGGTCTCTGTGATTGGGTGGAACATCTGAGACTGACCTTTTTTCTGAAGGGGGAGAGGAAAAGGGTACACAGTAGCCTCTGGATATGAGCGTTTGTACCCATTTGCCATTTATGTTTAGCCAGGTGTTTAGGTAAAGTGACAAGCGACCCCCGACTGCTTCCAGAAGTGGACAGGTGGGCCTCCTTTCAGGACCGCTAGAAGGGCCTACCAAGGAATGTATCCCCGTTGCCCTGATTTTGCAGACCCTCTCTGCCATGAGGTCAGCGTCTTCCATTGCCGTTTCACCCTCTGCCCCTAGGGAATCACCATGTGCGTCAGGAAAGGCTCTTTGGGACTTATGGAACCACATTTTTCCCCTCTTCTGGCCTTTGGGGTAAGGTCTGCTAGGGAGGGAAAAATGGACTCCAATGGCAGAAAGAGTCTTTCCCTTTTGCTTGCACCTGGTCAGAGTCTCTTTCAATTTTGGCCTGAACAAGGATGAGCCATCAAATGAGGAAGTGACAAAGGAAGACTTGAAGGGCTCTGCAAACTCGCATAAGCACATCCAGGAATGCCTCTTTAAAGAGATGCCTATACCCGCTGCCCTACTCACTCCATCAGCCACATAAGAGATAAGCTGCATGGAGGAGTTTACCACCAAATTTAAGGTAGAAAGCTGAGAGGTCACCTTGTCTGAAACCTCTATAGCTGTAGAACCCTGGAGGATATCTCCCAACTCCTTCAGGAGATCCCTCTGAAGTCTGGTAAAATGGGTCAAGTAGTTCAGCCGAAGGCACCGAGATGGTAAAGGCTGCTGATGAGAACATATGCTTTCCATACCTGTCCATCGTACAAGATTCTTTACTCAGCAGATTGACAGATGAGGACATCTCAGACAATTCCTTTTTGGTGGCCGCCGCCATCACCATAGCATCTGCCAGGACACCTTTTCTGAGGAATTCCTTGTCAGAGGGTGCTGTAATAAATTTATTTGGCCTCCTCAGAACAGGTTCCACAGACTCTGGAGAAGCCCATGCCTTCAGGCTGATTACATTCAGGAGTTGACGGAAGGCGGAGTCACCTTTCTGAATCATTGAGGTCCGTGTCTGAAGTGATGGACTCCTCAGGTGACTCTAGATGTTTTTTCTTACATGTTCTCTTCCAAAGGGCCTCCTCAGGGGGGTACACAGGGAAGGTTTTGAAGAGATGGATGTGCCCAGTGGGGCATCCTATGACTTCAGGTCTCACGCTTGGGAGGGAGAGGTGGTACAGAGACAGACTCTGGTGCTTTTGGGAGAAGAGTGTTCGGATCTGACAGTGGGGTTGTCTGGGGTGACAGCACTCTCCTCATGACCTCGAAAGCACCACAGTCCTGCTCCAAGGGAGATCCTGGCTCTGAAGAACCCAGAGACTCCCCCTGAACCAAGGCAGTGGACTCCGAGGCCGATGTAGACGCTGAGCTCACCTGCACAGAGGCCCCAAGAGGGAGAATCAGTTCAGACAACTGCCCAAGCTGGCTCTCTTCCCCGGACCCGACAGGCGACCGTTGGCCCCTAGACCCCTCACCAGACGAAGGCACCAAGAAGGTCGGAGCAGAAATCAGGACCAAAGAAGCCAGAGCAGATCTCAGCCCCAATGGTTCCACTACGATCAAATCCAAACACTCCAGCTCCGAAGCCACCACATGGGTCGGAGGAGGAATCAAAGAAGGGAAGTGGTGGTTGTCTGACCCGAATCCTTCTCGGCTGGGCTTGACAGAATTTTGGCCAGCACCGGAGTTTGTAACAATCTCTTGACCACCCACTCCATATCTTCATCCGAGAGACTCCTGAAGGGCCGAGAGGACAGGGTCAAGGATTTAATGGACTGTAAAAAATAGGCCAGTGTATGACTGAGGAGCCCGGATCCAGGACTGGGGACCGGCTCTGTATGTGATACTCTGTCGACTCCAAAATAACAGCAGAGCCGAAGAGGTAGCCTTTTCGGGCCCGAAAGCCTTCTGGTCCGTTGGTGGATCCTTAGCCTGCTTTTTTGACGGTTCAGATTCTGGAGCCGTGAAAACAGATCTCTGAGGACTTGTCAGATCTAGGGGATTCAGACAGGTGAGGAGATTTGGAGGAACTCTATTTTCCTTCCTCAGAAAAAGGAACCTTTAACAATCAACTTACTTTTCTCTCTAACAGAACCCTGGCACTGAAAGTGTGGCAGAAAGAGGAGGACTCCTGCAGATGGACCACATCCAAACAGTACACACAACTGGTGTGTCCATCTGTCATGGACATTTTTTAGCTGCAACAATCACAATTCGTGAAGCCCGAAGGCTTCACTTCTTTAGAATCTTTGGACATAGCTAACCTAATAGTTCTACAATCAAACACAAACAGAAACACAGAAAACTTTTTTTTTTTTGCAAACAGAACACAAATAATCAACTTGGGAGACTAGAGGAGAAGTCTCTAACTCAAACAACAATCTTCTCTAGCCAGAGGAGAAGTCTCTAACTTAAACGGCAACTCCTCTAAGAGAAAACGACGGGGAAGGGAGAAAAGCCCTCTAACTTAAATGGGCAGAAAAAGAGTTCTCTAACTTAAACGAGCTCCTTACACTATTTTGGGGGGGGGGGCAGGATAGTTTAATATAAAATATCAACAATAATTTGCTACCTCAAAGAAATTGGAACCAGGATAGGGAAAATGTAGTGGCCTAGCAAAAGTACGACAGCCAACAGCAGCAGTAACACTAACAATGTGGGAAAGTCACAAATACAGAAGTAAACACTAACAGAAGCAAAGATCAACCAAACGCACTAAGAATTTAGGACAAAAATAGTATAAATGAGGAAACAAGATTCCACTCAGCCTGAGCCTAGTAGGAAGCACCCAATCTAGTTTAGTGGCAAACGAGATCTGGGTAATCTTTCTAAGCAAGATGGGACAGGGTATTGCCTTGAGCCAGTGGAAGCTCCCAAGCTTTAGTATAGGCAGAGTCTAAACAGATTCTCAGTCCCAAACCCAACCAGCAAGAATGAAGCCAAGATAGGACAACATAACATACAAGGTCTGAAGTGATAACATCCGAAAGGAAGGAACCTTCAAAAAGTTGTGGAGCTGAGAGAGATCCAGAACGGGTCTCGAGGTGCCTTCTTTCCTGCGCATTTTTTTGTAGTTAAATCTCTTCCCCTTTTGAAGAGCCGGAAATTCTTGAATTGTTGCTTGAGCCAATAAGCTCTGAATAACCTCTGGAAAAAAGGTCAGCTGTTCCTGAAGAGGGTGACAAATGCCTAAATAGGGGGGGATTTCCAAACCATGCAATAGCTCTGACGGATGATGTCTAGAGCTCAAGAATCCTGAGTGATCTTTAATGAAATTGAAAGGGGCAGGGAAAGATAAAAAGAAAGAACATGACTGAGGAGTGAGAGAAAAGCACAGTCAGACAGAACCCAGTTTGTCTGGAAAAAGATGCTTCAGAGTTGTATGAATTTGAGTGGACTTAGCAGGAGCAGCCCTTCTACCACCCTTTTTACCTTTGAGGGAAGGCAAGACTGTCTGCAGAAAAAGGCAGGTTTAGTAGGGTAATTCCTCTGAAACCTGGGAACAGGCAAACAAAAATATGTTTCATATCCTGCAAAGTCTTACCCTTTTTTCCTAAAGGGACTTTAAAAGGCTCATCAGTGGCAGCACCAAAGAAATGATAACCTACAGGAGCATCCATCAGCTTAGCCTTAATACCATCAGTGAAAGGTTGAAGGTGAGGCCAGGAATACCACAGAACCAAAAACAGCAATTCCAGATGAGGCATCAGCTGCATTAGACAGAATGGCGAGCTACTTGAAAAGATGACCCTAGTAAAGAAAGAGCTGAAGCCTTCCTCTCAGAGTCAGGAATATGTGAAATAACCTGACAATCCTGGGGCAGAAGAGCCAAAATAAGAAGTTATGTACCTACCATAACGTTCCATGTTAGTTGTCTTCTCTCGCCTTCTTTCTTGCTTGATGGGTTCGGAGCCGATCCCTCGGCTCCGACTCGGCACTTGCTAAGCTCGAGAGTCACTTTTACCAGCTCGAGGCAGCCCCATATCCCATGATGCAAGGCGGTAAGTACCCAGATCTCGTTTGCTAATAAAGGGCAATAGCACCAAGCATAAAATACTTCCCAAAGGAAGAAAGAAAACTTACAGATGGAAGAAGGACCAGGTCTGAATAGTCTTCAGCATAACAGTTTCTTATACAAGGTTTGTCCAGGCCAGGGGGAAGGAGGGAGGGTCGCAAGAAAGAAGGCGAGAGAAGACAACTAACATGGAACGTTATGGTAGGTACATAACTTCTTAATGTTAAGTTGTCAATCTCGCCTTCATTCTTGCTTGATGGGACCGCGTCCCTAGCACCTCTAACCTGGGTGGCTCAATGGAACAAACTCTTGAGGACTGTAGAGCCAAAACTGGCTCTGTCCCTGGAGGCCAAGTCCAATTTGTAATGGGAAACAAAAGTGTGAGGAGTAGCCCAAGTGGCTGCTGCACAAATAGTGTCTAAAGGAAGTCTAGCTTGAAAGGCTGTAGAAGTAGCTAAGCTCCTAGTTGAATGTGCTTTAGGTTTTGAGCACAGCTGTTTTCCCCTGAGCTTATAAATTTCCGAGATGACCGAAGAAAGCCATCTGGACAAGGTCACTTTAGAAACAGGAAGGCCTTTTTTATTATCCGCATAGGAAACAAAAAGTTGATCAGATTTTCTAAATTTTTTTTGTTCTGTCCAAATAATATCTAAGTTGACGGTGGACATCAAGATAATGTAGCTTTTGTTCAGCTCTATCTGAATAGTTAGGAAAAAATACAGGAAGATCAATGGATTGATTCAGATTGTTCTTTGAAGCGACCTTAGGTAAAAAGGATGGATTAGTTCTCAAAGATACTCTGTCTTTGTGAAAAACCAAATAGGGGGGTCGAACTGAAAGAGCATGAAGTTCAGACACCCTCCTGGCAGATGTAATAGCCACTAGGAATAAAGTTTTCCAAGAAAGATATTTCAGGGAACAAGAAACAGCTGGCTCGAAGGGGGGAAGAATCAAGGATGTCAGCACTAAATTTAGATCCCACTGAGGAGGAGGATTCCTGATTGGAGGCTTTAGTAGGAAAATTCCTTTCAAGAAGGCCCTGCAGAGCCTATGGGACATAATATTATGATCTGCTATCCCGACATGAAAATTAGAAATAGCAGCCAATTGAACTCTAACAGTGGAAGAAGAGGAGCCTGCATGAAAAATCTCTGCTAAGAAGTCCAGGACTGCCTGAACAGGGGCAGTAAAAGGATCAATATTATGGGCCTTAGCCCAATAAGAGAAACGTTTCCATTTGCTTGTATAAACTCTCCTGGTAGAGGATTTTAGCGAAGCTACTATGATGTCTCTAACTGGGTTAGAGATCAACGGGAGCCTGGCTAAGGAAGGAAGTGGAGCAACCATGCTGTGAGGTTGAGAGAAGGGATTGACCGGTGCAGCTGACCCGATTGGTGAATCAGAAGGTCTGGCACTGGGTCCAGATGCCACGGCTGCACCAAAAGGTGATGATGGAGGAACGGGAACCAAACTTGTCGAGGCCAGTAAGGGGCAATGAGAATCAATTTGGCTCTCAAAACGGTAGCTTTCTGGATCACCTGAGGGATCAGAGGAAATGGAGGGAAGGCATAAAGAAGTCCCTGGGGCCAATCCTGGGTCAGAGCGTCTCTGGGGGATGGCCTGATAGAGGGAAGAGGCTGAAGAAGTCTGGACATTTGCTGTTTTGGGGAGTAGCAAAAAGATCGCAACATGGACGACCCCATTCCAGAAAAATCTCTTCCGCTATAGATTGCTTGAGAGACCACTCGTGAGGCATGAGGATAGCTCTGCTCAATCTGTCCGCTATAATGTTGGTTTTCCCAGGGATATGCGTTGCTACCAGAAACCGTTGAGAGGAGATCGCCCATTGCCATAGTCTGAGCGCTTCTCGACACAAGGGGTAGGACTTGGTTCCGCCCTGTTTGTTGATATACCAAACTACAGACATGTTGTCTGTGTGGACTGCAATTGTCCCTACGGGAAGAAAGTCGTTGAGGGCTTGCAACGTTAAAAGCACTGCTCTCATCTCCAGGACATTTATGTGCAGATGGTACTCGAACGGCTGCCACGCCCCATGAACCATCCTGCCCTGATAATGACCCCCACCCGATCAGGGAGGCATCCGTGGTGACAGTGGCTATCGGGATGGGGTACAAAGTACCTGCCTTGGTGAACCTGAGACGATGTGATCCACCAAGCAAGATGCTCTTTGCATGTCTGTGTCACCAGAATCTGGTGACGCATTGGAAGTTGCTGGTATGACCACTGTGTGAACAGCATCCACTGAAGAAGGCGCATGTAGAATCGAGGCAGGGAAGAAGAGTAATGGCCGCAGCCATGAGACCTAATACCTTCAGAACCATTCTGGCCTGTATTTTCTTGCTGGCCAGAATGATCCTGACATGAGTCTGAATGTCTGAAACTCTTTGTTCTGTAAGGGTAGCTGACATCCGAACAGTGTTTAAGTTTGCGCCTATGAAGGTAATAGACTGGCAGGGCGATAAGGATGACTTTTCAAGTTGATTGAGATGCCCAAATGAGAACAAAGGTCTATTGTGTAATCCCTGGCTTGTATAAGCTGATGCCTGGTGGTGGCTGACAGGAGCCAGTCGTCGAGATACGGAAACACCTGGAATCCTTGACGTCTCAGGTGAGCCGTGACCACTGCCATGCATTTGGTGAACACTCTGGGGGCTGTAGTGAGACCAAAGGGCAGGGCTCTGAACTGGAAATGACTGGACCCCAGCCGGCGGAGAAATCTTCTGGAGCGTCTGTGAATTTTGATGTGATAGTACGCATCCTGAAGATCTATTGAGCACATCCAGTTGTCCTTCTGTAAGAAGGGCAGAATTGACTGAAGAGTGACCATTCGAATCTTGTCTTCCTGACAGACTTGTTGAGTCTGCTGAGATCCAATATTGGTCTCCAGTCTCCCGTCTTTTGGGGACCAAAAGAACCTTGAGTAGATTCCGGGCTCTGAATGGTCTATTGTAACTGGCTGAATGGCTCTTTTTTGCAGTAGTTTTGCGATTTCTGACTCTGCAATCTCCCTTAGACCGGGTGGTACATCTGGAAGGGAACTTGAGGGGAAGGGACTTTCCTCAAAAGGAATTATGTAACCCTTGGATATGATCGACTGTACCCATCTGTCTTGAGTGAGGGAATGCCAGGCTTCTGGGTACAGTGATAATCTTCCCCCGACTGCCTTCAAGGAGGGACAGCCGGGCAACACCTCAGGGATGCTGAAAGGGCTTGTCAGAGAGAGGCTCCCTGTTTCCCTGGTTCTTCGGACCCCCCTCTGCCTCTAGAGCGGCGTCTGTTGTTGTTACCCCCTCTGCCTCTAGGGGTAAACTGACCACGTGAATCCGGCGTGACTCCTTGGGATTTACGGAACCACATCTTCGCGCCCTTCTGTCCTTTGGGATAAGGTCTAGAAGGGGTGGAAAAACGGACTCCAACAGCAGAAAGAGTCTTGCCGTCCTGCTCGCACCTGGTCAAGGTCTCCTTCACCTGAGGGCCAAACAAAGCTGACCCATCAAAGGGAGAATTTGTGAAGGACGCCTTAAAGGGATCCGCAAAATCACATAGCCGCATCCAGGCTTGGCGTCTAAGCGCCACACCTGTACCTGCGGCTCTACTCGCTCCATCCGCAGCATAAGATATTAGCCGCATGGAGGAGTTTGCAATGGAATTGAGGGTTCCTAGCTGCGAAGCAATTTTTTCTTGAGCCCCTGCAGCTGTAGGATCCTGAACTACTTCTCCCAGCTCCTTCAGGATATCTCTCTGGAGTCTGGTGAAGTGACATAGGTAATTCAGCAAACGCATAGCAAAGGTCGCTGAGGAAAACATCCGCCACTACCTATCCATGGTCCTAGAGTCCTTATTAGGAGGCTGGACGGGCACGGAAGGATCTGCAAGTTCCTTTTGGTGGCCGCAGCCACCACCATGGCATCAGCGGGACACCCTTAGTAAGGAATTGTTTGTCACTCGGGCAGTGATGAATTTTGAAGGCCTCCTAGGGACTGGCTCTACAGAGTCAGGAGCTGCCCACGCCTTTGCAATAACCTGCATAAGGGGTCGAAGGCGGAGACACCCAGGAGGTGGAGGGCCGAGATCCAAACGCCTCTAGGTATACTGACTCATCCTCAGAGGGATTGTTGGTGGGCCAGTTTCCCTCTGTTTCAGAAGTTCTAGGATGTCTGAGAAGGAGACATCCTCAGAGGGGATCTAGGGATCCCTCTGACTCATCAAAGTCAGTATCCAAAGTGACAGACTCGGGGAGTCTACATGCTTCCTCTTACAAGTCCTCTTCCTAGGAGGATCTCCCGAAACATCAGGAGAATCCTCGGAAGAGGGGGAAATTCCCAATGGGGAAACCTGAGGCGGAGGATCTCTGGGTCCTGTAGCAAGAGAAGTGGCAGAGATGTCAACAGGTACTATAGAGGGAGGAGCTATGGGAACAGACTGCTGACTGATACCAGTGGCCAGTACACTCTTCATCACCTCGAATGCTCCCTCCCAGGCAGGTCCGAGAGAACCCGCTCCGAAGAACTAGGAACTCCAGGGACCACCGAAAGGGAAGTCTCCGAGGCAGATGTCGGAGCCGAGCTCACCAAGGCCGAGGCTCAAGACCGGGCTCGGACAAGGGTCCGATGGCACTCACCCCCTCGGAGGAGACCATGGAAGCCCGACCACCGAATCCTCTAAGGAAGGTCTCAAGAGGAGATAAGAGTAGAGGCTGAAGGAACAGAAGGGGTATCCGTCCTCCAGCCGTAGCAGTAACCATTCCGAAGACTCCAACTCCAAGCTCTGGGGTAGAGTTGAAGGAGGAACTGTAACGGGTGTGGACCAACAGTCGCCTGTTGAGACGGACTGTGTAACATTTGGGCCAGTACCTGTGACTTAAGTAATCTACTGACCACTCTCTAGGTCATGATCTGACAACCTGGACGACCTTGAAGATCGGCTCCGATGGCTCCGTTCGATAGAAGAGGTGAAGCCGAGCCGAAGTATCGGCTCCAAGGAAGGAGACCTCGACCTCTTCCTGGAATGAGCCATCGGAGCCGATACTATAGATCCTGTCGGAGCCGACCTCGGAGCCGACAGGAAGCTCGATATCGGCTCCAGCCGGAGCCGATACAGCCACCAAAGTAACGGTGTCGGAGCCGATCGAGCCGACACCGATGCCTGTGCCACACGGGTGTCGGAGCCGATCGGAGCCGACATCGGTGGTCAATACAGATTCGGCACCGATAGCCATCGGTGCCGGGTTTTGTCAAGCAGAATCGGCTCCAGCCGAGCCGATCTCGACTCAGTACGAAGTCGGAGCCGAGGCCGCAGGCTTAGATACAGAAGCCTGGGCCTTGGAAGATTTTGCTGATTTTGGTGGAGCCGACTTAGCCGGAGAGCCCTCCGGCAACAAGGCCCCTAAGTATCAGCTTATTCTCTCCTGCAGGACTCTCTGGCTGAAGGAATGACAAATAGCACAGGAGTCCTGCAGGTGAAGAGGCCCAGACAATACAGGCAAGAAGTGTGACCGCCTGTCAGAGACATCTTCTGACAGCACGAGTCACACTTCTTAAAACCTGAGACCCTCTCCTTTGACATGGTGCTGAAAAACACACACACACACACCAGTCAAAATTAACTTAAATAAATACCAAAAGGTATCCTATAAAACCAACACACACACCCTAACAGGGGGGGGGGGATGGGATAGGGAAAAGTTTGACTAACAAAATTAAAGGAGATAGGGATTTCCTGTCAGAAAAGGTACAAAATAAACTTAAAACTATCAATAAAAGTTTTTTTTAACTAAAAGGGGCTTAAATGTCACAAAAGTGAATAACTTACCAGGAGCTGGTAAAAAGAAGACCTCCTAAGCGAAGCGGCAAACGAGATCTGGGTACTTACCGCATTGCATCATGGGATATGGGGCTGCCTCGAGCTGGTAAAAGTGACTCTCGAGCTTAGCAAGTGCCGAGTCGGAGCCGAGGGATCGGCTCCGAACCCATCAAGCAAGAATGAAGGCGAGATTGACAACTTAACATTATATATTTGGTCATGTGTGTCTGGTAATTCAAAGACCTAAAGGCCAGGGTAGTAGCAGTATAAACTATCTTACCCAACCTTTCCATAGTTCTGCTGTCCTTGTCAGATGGGAACAGCTCTATATACGGTAAAAGCTTACATGGCTTATCAGAAGCAACAGAAATAATAAAAAAAAGGGTCAGCAGAGGGGCACCTGCAAAGGAATCTGCAATCCTCAGGCACCTTATAAAACCTAGGTGGTTTCTTGTGAGAAGGAGGCTGGGAGTCAGGAGTCTGAGAAACTGCAGTAAAGGGGTCTAACAAGGCAGCAAGAACACGAGGGACCGCAGGAGGCTTGGGAGACTCCTTTTTAAGGAGTTCACAATGCCTTTGCTGGACATCTAAGATCTGGGTACAGTCCCACTTAAACTTCATCATACAGGAAACTGTATCACCAAAACAAATCTCTTCAAAAGGAGAATCAGGACTAACAGATTCCTCCTCCTCCTCAGAACCAGAGTCCAAAGGAGATGGAATCTGGGAAAGTCAAGGATTCTTCATCAGAATCCACATCCTCAGATAAAACCTGCTCCCTACACCTCTTAAGAGGAGTAGAAGACCAAGGGAGAGCAGGAACAGAGACCTCCTGAGGGGACTTCAAAACCATAAAAGCATTAACAGACCCGGAGTGAAGTCCTGCCATTCACATTGAGGATCTTTGGCGGCAAGAGGAAGAGACTTAGGGTTCTGCTTCTTTTTTTCAACGGGATGTAAGCTCTAAAGATCTTATGCAGCTCAGACCCCTGATGACACTTTAAAAGTTTAGCGGGAATCTCCTTTTTAACAAAGATTTGCAAAACACATGTAGGCTTTTTGGAAATAATCAGCTACTGTTCCCCCTGAACATCAAAAACAGACATCTGCAAATCCCCTGAGGACGTGTGAAGAGCCAGATTCATGCCGGCCTCTGAAACGGTCACACCACAGTCACAGTCACTCTGGATTTTCACCAGCCTCGAAACAGACTTCTGGTGGAGGCGGTACGGCCAAAGAATCAGACACAGCCTCCTTGGCCTCCTTTCTTCATGGACGGCTGGCCCTCGGGCTGGGACGATTCCTCTACAGTACACCCCTAGCTAACATTTTAAGACACTGGTTCTCTAAGTAAATGGCTAAAGAGGACAGATGACTATACAAGGTCTTTGGAACAAATGCCTTACAAATAGGACAAGACGTACAGTAGTGAGAACAACCTAAGAAAAACAAATACTGCTCATGACAGTTCTTATGGGGAAACTATCTCCTACACTGACATTTCTCCTTTCTGGATGACATGAAACCAATAACCAGAAAAGAAAAAAACCCAATGGGGCACTTATCTGAAAAACTGCTTGGTAACCAGCAGATGAGTGAGCGTTCAGACCAACAATCGAAGATGGCATTCAGACTGGCTGCAAAAGAAGTTCTGAGGATGGTACATTTTATTTTTTTTTTTTTATTTTACATTTGTTGACTGGGCTAGTCCAGCTGGATACATGTCCATTTTCAGTGGAGGCCCGAGGAGAAAAGCTCCGCTAACATACTACTAAAAGCTATTCATCTAAGTGGTAATAATAATATTAAAAGCTCACACTAAATAATAATAATAAAAAACACACTATGATCATGCAGAAAATAACAAATGACATTGAAGAGGGCTAAAAAAGTAAAGTTAGAGAAAGCAGATGGGTAGTAATTTATGAGACCAGAAAAATAGTATGTAAGAAAAGGAAAAAAAATGCCTAATGCACTCAGACATGGTGAATAAATACTCTGGAGAGACAGAGTTAGGAAAATAAGCAGAGAAGGTTAGCTTAAAGAGTCAAATAAGCTGTTTAGTCAGGCTTATTGCAGGAGCATAGCCAGCGGTTAGTGAGAAATAGTTTTAAGTTAGTTTTGAATAGTGGGAGTGATGTTATGGTAGTAAGGTTTTGTGGTAGTAGATTCCATATTTTGCCAACAGAATTAGAAAATATAGTGTCACCAGCTACGTTATTTGAAAAGGAAGTATGAATCAGCATTCTGTTAGAGGAGCAGTTTCCCCAGATTATTGTATGATTTAATGAGGGAGGAGAGCATTGGAGTGTTGTCAGGGTGGTATAGGGCTTTATGGGCCATTGTAAGTTGGTAGAATTGTATCAGGTGAGGTAATTCCAGCCAGCCTAGTTTTTTGAGATTGAGACAGTGATGAGTCCTGTATGGAGAGTTTGTGGCAAATCTGGCAATGTGGTTAAATGCTGTAGCTAGTTTGTTAAGATTATGCTTAGAAAGATTAGTGTATATGGGGGAGGCATATAATAAGGTAGAGATTAAGTGAGTTCTAGCTATAGTGGTTCTGGCTTCAGGAGTCAGAAAAGATTTGATTCTATAGAGAGATCCTAGTTTTTTGTTAGTGGATTTTATGGTGGAGTTTATGTGAGAGTCAAATTTTAGTTGGTTATCAACTGTAATTCCTAAGAGTTTGGTGCTGAGATCAGGAGAGATTAGCGTACCATTATTAGATGAGAGTGAGAAATTAAAGGAGGGAGATAAGTGGGAGGGTGCAAAAGCAGAAGTTTAGTTTTATGTGGGTTAAGGAGAAGTCTGTGGTTAGAGAACCATTGCTCTATAGTGGTGAAGGCTTTTTGTGTGAGGAAATGAAGTTCAGTTTGGTTGGAACCAGAGCAAATGATGGTAGTGTCGTCTGCATATTGAATGCAAGTTGTATCTGGGGTAGCTAGGTGAAGGTCATTTATGAAAATGGAAAACAGTAGAGGGCCTAAGATAGAGCCTTGAGGGACACCTATAGAGGTGGGGAGGAGGTCAGAAAGTTGGTTATTCCAAAGAACAGCTTGTTTTCGGTTTTCCAGATAGGATGTGAACCAGTTTATAGCTAGTTGGTCAAGAGAGAGGGACTTCAATCGGTGGATTAGAAGTTGATTGTTGACCATGTCAAAGGCTTTGGACAGGTCTACGAAAAATGCTGAGGAAAGAATATTTTTGTTGCGGTTATTATTGATACAGTCAGTAAAGGATAGTAAGGCTGTGGTAGTACTATGGAATGGCCTAAAACCATGTTGGCAGTCAGCTAGAAGATTGTGACAAAGTAAATGGATAAGTAATTGTTTGTGTATGCATTTCTCCATAATTTTTGCAAGTGGAGATAGTAATGCTATGGGGCGGAAGTTGGAAAACTCAATGGAGTCTCCACCTTTGAAAAGAGGAATGATGTGTGAGATTTTCCAGAGTGATGGAATAGTGCCTTCTTCTATGGTTCTATTAATCAATATGGAGATGGGGTAGGCAATGGCTTTTGCTCCAATTTGCAGGTATTCAGCTGGTAGTTTATCAGCTGAGGGGGTGGAAGGTTTTAATTTCTGTAACAGGGCAGAGATATATGAAGTGGATATAGGTTTGAGGTGGAAAGGGGGGGGAGTGGAGGTAGGAAAGGGAAGTTTGGAGGTATCAGGGTTTTGTTGATTAGCTAGATTAAGTATAGCAGAAGTAAAGAAAGTATTGAAGGTATTAGCTGTTTGCCTTGGGCAATCAGGATTAGAACCTGACGGATTAGGTGTAGCTACTTTTCCAGGGGATATTAGTGTGTTGATAGAAGACCAGAATTTTTGTGATAGGTAAGGGGATGATTGTTGCAATTGAGTATAAAAGTTCTTTTTATCTTGTAGAATAGCTTTTTTTGTCATATTTCTTTGCTGTCTAAAAGACTGGTGGTCAGTTAGGTTTTTTGTGTTACGCCATTTTGCCCAGGTTTTATTTCTACTAAGGATTAGCTTCCATACATCACCTTTATCACCTTTATATCCTATGCTGTGCATTGCAAGCATACATGTGACTTATGACATTCCTATTACAACCTAAGGCTTTGTTATACTGGTTGGACGTTGGGCTATCCTAGTCAAGGGACCCCTACTGTAAGGACTACTGCAACAGTGACACAGAAAGACATCAGTACTCAATAAAAAATTCAATACCAACCACAACAAATACCAAGAGCAAAAGATAAAAAAGAGAGAGCACCACGGCAAAAGCAGGTTATACGAACCATGGCAAAAGCAGGTTGTACGAACCATTGCAAAAGCAGGTTATACATGGTGCTCTCTCTTTTTTATAATTTGGACATTTGCTGTTTTATTAAGAGGAGCCTTGCACACTACCCCTTTATGTGTATTTCAAATACCAAGATCAACTATTTCAAGCAGAAACACAGAAGTTAACTGTAGTAATCTAGATGAAGATTTTTTTTCCACAGGCTAAGAATGATGCTAGGCAGCTGCCTAATTATCAAGTGACAGAGGCTAAAAGCCAACTAAAATACTAAAAACAAAACCTAGTAAAAACACAAACTACTTTTTTTCTGGTAAATCTGAGTTATGTAACAAAAGAAAGCATTCAGTTCCACGGTGCTTGGAGTATTCCATTTACAAAGACAGTAAATGAGATCTAACACTAGATGCGGTGGAGAACATTATGGGATGATGACAAAGTTAAGAGCACAAAACTGACAGGTCTGGCAAATGGCCAGACCTGAACTGACAAGACGTTCCAGTCCCAACAGTCAAATCAAACAGATGAATGAACTAGGGTAAACTAGTTGGTTATTTCTCAGATAAGCTCTACAAGTCCTGCAATCAAAATTTATGTCATACACATAACTCATTTTAAGTACTTACTGTCAATATTTTGCCCTTTTGTAAATGCTTCCTTTGCAGCACTGTAGTTCTTCAAATGGTATTCTGCAATCCTGACAAAAAAAATTTAGAAAAATGATGAATACTGAAAAAGCCACTCTGCCTATGAAAAGGCCAACTACAATGAATACATAGCATTACATTTTACCTAAAAACTCCTCTTAGTCAAAAGTACAACATAAAATCCAGACACAGGAATTCAGGAGAAGACATTAAAAAGATAATTCAGTGCTCAAACACCATCATCTTTACAACAAAAATGTTAAAAAGACCTGCAAGTCCACCGAGTTTAATGATTAGACACAATAGTCATACTTGTATCACTTAGGAGTACTCAGAATTTGTACTGAATGCACCTAAGAGCAGCTTTTCTTCATTGAGGGTAACTGCCCTTGTGTGCAGCTACTTTAGCAAGTTTGCAAAAATGTAAGTAAATGAGACAGTACAGAGATGTAAATGAGGAATGGCTGCAGTTTGTGTGATGCTGTTATGTAAATAAGGTACCTTCCCAGTTGCTTATGCTTCATAGTCTCTTCTTTACAAACTTCTGTGCCGTGCACATAATGCCCTTGTGTGCAGCTACTTTAGCAAGTTTGCAAAAATGTAAGTAAATGAGACAGTACAGAGATGTAAATGAGGAATGGCTGCAGTTTGTGTGATGCTGTTATGTAAATAAGGTACCTTCCCAGTTGCTTATGCTTCATAGTCTCTTCTTTACAAACTTCTGTGCCGTGCACATATGCCTTAGAACAGGTAAAGTCACCTTTTCTATCTACTTTGCAAAGAATATGCTTACTGTAGATGCTACTTAGATATTTCCCACTGTGAATTGCTTTTCTCAGATGCACCAAAACTGCAGGCACCTAGCAAAACTCACCAGAGAAGGCAAAGATATAGACAATCAGAGTAATTTTAACTTTGCAGATCAATAAATTCCTGACACATTTAGAGCAGACAGGTATGCGCTATGAAGTTTAGTGGGACTGTATAGCCCACAGAGGAGGGCCAAGGGGTATGCGTAGTCTTCCTATATCTGTGGACACCAGGGTATGTATAGCCTTCACTATATTTACCATGGGGACCATCCAGAGAAACTGAGGACATGATGGTTATTTCTCAGGCTTCTGCCTAGAGAATGCTGCAAAAGTTCTTTGACATACTTTTGGCACATGTGGATCAGTAAATTTATCTGCCATTGTCTCCTAAGGTCAGAGCCAGAACCATGCATGCCTTCCATGAGATGGCATGTTGTCCTGAGGTGTTTGGTGTGATGGACTGCTCTCATATCGCAATTAAAGCCCCTTTTGGACAACAGGGGGAGTGATAACAAAAGAAGAAGAAGGGTTACCATTCCATCAACTATCAGGTAGTATGTGATGCATGGGGGGTGCATCACCAATGTGTTAGCCCGGCATCCTGGCAGTGTCCTCACATCTGGCACATAAGCTAAATTTGCCACCTCTGACACCATGGAAGGATACCCAATGGTCATTTTATTGGTAAATACAAACTTTTCTAGATATACTAGCATATATAACCATACTGTGGAAAATGTGTTGCTTAATACTACTCCCCCCTTTTTTCTATTACAGGTGATGGGACACCAATCCGTAACTGTAAAGGGAATGCTGATGAGTGCTTCAATACCACCCTATACCAGGCATGGATTGTCAACAAAACGTTATGTACTCACCATAATGTTCCATCTGAGTTGTTATTCTTCATTTGTCTTCAACCTGTGGGTTCCCAGATCCGACTTGGCCGCATATCCTACATCTGATCCAAGCTCTACGCTCCTCCCCATACCCATAATGCCCCTGTTTACTTCCTCACTTCAGATCAAGTTTGCTGCCCAATCTAGTATTCGTACCCCACCCAACACACCTTCTCCTATACCAGAAAGTCAATGGGCAAGGAGGAGGATAAGAGGCACCCTGATCGTGACCACCTCCTCTAGTCATGAGACCACCACACAGTTTATACAAGGCAGGGGGAAGGAGGGAGGGATGGTTGAAGATAAATGAAGAACAACTCGGATGGAATGTTATGGCGAGTAAATAACTTCTTTAGCTGAAGTTGTTGTCTTAATTTTGTCTTCAGCCTGTGGGACAGAGTCCCCAGCTACTAAGCATTTGGGAGGCCCTCATGGAAGAATATTCCGGAGCATGGCAGAGCCAAAGGATGCCCTGTCCCTGGATATAATGTCCAACTTATAATGCAAGATGAATGTATGAGATGAAGCCCAAGTAGCAGGAGAGCATATATCATCTAATGAAACTCTGGACCAAAAGGCTGCTGAAGTAGCCATAGAGCTGGTGGAATGTGCCTTTGCATGACCTGGCGGGGATATACCCCTAGTAGAATACGCCCGAATAATACACTGAGAAATCTAACGGGCGACAGTGACCTTACATACTGGTTTCCCTAAAAAGGGTTTAGAGTAGGAAATGAAGAGTTGGTCAGACTTACGGAAAGCTTTAGTCCTGTGCAGGTAGAAACATAACTGTCTGTGCACATCCAACAAATGCAATTTGTATTCTCCCTTGCTCTGAAAATTTGGGAAGAAGACAGGGAGATTAATCATCTGATTAATGTTGGACTCCGAAGCTAACTTATGAAGAAAGGATGGATTGATTCGCAAGGACACCTTGTGCTTGTGAAAAATCATATAAGGGGCTTTGACTGACAATGCTTGAAGTTTCAAAACTCTCTTGGCAGAAGTAATAGCAACAAATAATGCCATCCTGCAGGAGAAAAACTGTGGATCCACACAGGTTGCGGGCTCAAAGGGGGGCAAAACTAAAGCCTACAGCACTAACACAAGATCACACTGTTTGCATAGATTTAACTTTGTCCTCCATTTTCTTTAACACCTCCTCTGCCTTAACACCAAAGTATCATGCTGTAAAGGTGCATCTAATAATTTAACTTTGACATGATCAGGCAGATTTTATAGGTTTCATAGGTTGGTACTAGGCTATCAGCCCTAGGGCCTATAAAAGGCTAGCCATAACAATTCCCTGGCTATTTCTTCCCACACTATTTACTTCCCTGGACCTCTGTCTAGCAGGGCGACTGGCGTGACCCCGGGGTGAATTTCCTTTCTCCCATCCAATTGTCAAGGTTCCTTTTGAAGAGGGCCAAAGAGGCACTCTGCCTGACATGTATGGGCAATCTATTCCAGAGTCCGGGGAGTCTCTAGGTCAGGAACCTATCCCTCCAGCATGTTTTGTTGTGATGACAAGGTTTAGATCCCTGGAGCGTGTGGCTCTGAGGGATTGGGATTTCTTTAAGTGTAGTATGTCCAACTGCTCTGGGTTTGACATGGCCTTGTATGTTAAGCAGAGATCGCCTCTGAGTAGACGATATGCGACAAGAGTATAGCTGGAGTTTTTTAAGGTGGTCAGCATAGGGCATCTGCTTTAGGCCTGTGATTCTTTTAGTGAGGTATTTCTGCGGCCTTTCCAGTTGTTGCAGATGTCTTGAGAGATGCATACCAAACGGGGCGTTGTATTCTATAATGGGTCTAATGAGGGATGAGCACAGTGGGACAATTACCTCCTTTTTTCTGGATGAAAAGTCCTTAGTGATGAGGTGTGCCACATACAAGGATTTCCTGACTGTTGTGGCGATGTGGTTATCGAAGGTGAGACCACTGTCAACCTGTGTCCCTAAGTAGCTTATCACACTTTCGGTGTTTAGTGTACTGCCACCTATATGGTAATTCACGGATACATGTTTTTTCCCAAAGGGGATAACTATACATTTCTTGGTATTGAGCTTGAGCCCACGGCTCTAGCACCAAGCATCTGTTTCTGTAAGGCCCTTTTGTAGAGTATCCGCATCATTTGGGGATTCAATAATGGCTCCCAGTTTGCAGTCATCTGCAAACTTTGTTATCCAGAGTCCCTTAGTGTTGGGCCTGTACTTCAGAGAAGTAGATGCCAAACAAGAGCGGCCCCAGAACTGAACCCTGAGGTACTCCACTTGTCACTTGTTCCTTTAACCAAGCATGTCTCCTAAATACAGAACCCGTAACTGCGGCCCTGCAGGAGGCCTCCAAAGAATCAAAACCACATTGCAAAGTATGCTTTCCAACTTGTTCAGCTGCATGCAATAAATCCTGCATTTCCTTGTTTTCTGCACATTCAGAGTTTAATAACATTTTCTGTTTAAGCAATGCCATGACATGTTGCTGATACTTGAGCATATGAAACTGACAGTTTAAGTCCCTTATAGCCAAGGTAGCAGATGTGTAAACCTTTTTTCCCCATCTATCCAGTGCCCTAGAATCTCTGTCAGAGGGGGTAGTGTTTTTTGCAAGCGGAAGCCTTAACTCCTTTGGGACCCTGTGAAATAGTTTCTGGGTCTGCAGCAGGGTTGTTAAAAAGGAATTTATGAGAGTCAGAAACCCTGTAATAGGAGGTAAGGAGTCAGGGGTAATACTAGACTCCGAAAACACATCATCTACAATATCTAACACAGGTGGAATGGCTAGTGGCCTGTGTTGAGGTAGTAAAAGAAAATCCCTGAGCCTCTTTTCAGATTTCGAAAAATCTTGGCTCTCCCAGTGGAAATGCTCCCTCATGGTATGCAAGGTTTCCCCAAATGAATAGTCCTCTGGAGGGAAAGCTGAAGGTATAGATTCTTCAGCATCCGAATCCTCATAGGGGGGGGAAGAGAATATTCCTTATCAGAAGAGGAATCAGAAGAAATAGAAACCTGATCTGAAGATTCATAGTCAGTCTCTTGCCTAGGCTTCTTATCAGGAGGGAGGATGGGAACCCCTGATCAAGGTAGTTAAGTCTTCGGCCATTTTGAGCATCTGTTTTTTGGGCATAAAGGCCTGTCCACGTGGCTCTTGAGTTTGTTTCTTTGCTTTAGAAGGTGCTTTAGTCTTTGCCTTTGAAGCTGAGGTTGGTTTAATGTAAAGATGTTTAGGTCTGAATACACCCTCAGAAGCCGGTGCCTGCTCAGCGGCTCCGGACCCATCTGAAGGAATAGTATCCGAGGCTCCAATACCTTGAGTTTCCAGCGGCATGGCCGACTCCACATGGGAGTCGGTAGCGACCTGCGACTCTAAAGTAGCGGGCATCAGGGGCTGCGAAAATGCCTCACTGAGAACGTCTTAGGAGACTGGCTTAGGAGAAGCTTCATCATCGGTTTTGGGCCTCGTTTGTCTATCTCTCTCATGTTCTTTGAGTTTTTTGTGAACTCCGGTAGTCGGATGGCTATCCGACGACATTTCTGGATAATTAAACTGGAGTCCAAAATAGTTTAAAGCAAAATCATACAGACACTTAACAGCGCGTTGGTTAAATCTAGCACAAAACAGACAGCCAGCAACGTTGTGATCAAGGCCTAGGCAAGGAATACAGTAAGAATGAAAGTCCTTATGAGGTATTTGCTTTCCACAAGAAATACAATTATTAACTTTTTCTGACATCAGTCTGGAGCAAGAAAAAAGTTTCCCCAACAGGGTACATAGCTTTATTGAAGACTTCGGATCTGAACCTCGAACACGAAAATCTCAGGAGTCGGCCAACCGGCACTTGCGAACTGCTTCGGGCACCACGCGGCAAGAAAGACTAAAGAAAATGGTGCTGGCCGCATCTTTTATACCCCTGACGTCAGGGAAGGGGTGACAGCAGCCGACGCAGGAGCCAGGACTTTGGAATTCAGGCCAACTGAGGGCAACCTGCCAATGGGATTACCCAAATGTAATGACTGCAACAGTGAAACACGAAGAACATCTTTAATTACCAAATTATTAGTTGGGAATCCTATACAACACCAAATGTGATGGCACAGAGATTTTCTGTATTTTGTACACAAACTCCCTGGAACACATTGTCAATATACCAACCAGTGGAATAAACATACTGGATCTGGTCCACACTAATACAGGACAGTGCTGCACATCTCCTAGTGCAATGTCTTCTCTGGGAAGGTCAGATTGCAAAATAGTCTCCTTTGAAGTAGAAAATAAAAACTTGAAACCCCAGCTAACCTTGGAATTTTCAGGCACTACTCTAAGGCTAACTTCCTAGGATAAAGTGATAACCTGGCAAAATTTCAAGTCCCCCAAAACCCTGAAAACACTGCTGCCTACAATGAACTGTTCAGAGAAACCCTATGTTAATAGCTGCATAGAGGCAGCTGTACCCACCAGGAAAAAGTACTGAACTAACTCCAAACACAAGACTCCCTGGTGGAATCACATCATCAATATGCTGTATAACAGAAGAAAGACAAACATGCCAAAAATTAGGAGGTGTAACACCCAGGAAGATGAAAGCATTCTTATAAAACTAAACAAACAAATCAGAGGACAAAAAGTCTACCAAAGCCAAATTTAAGATAAATTTGGCCTCCCAGGCCAAGAACAACCAGAATGCATTCTTTAGCTATGTCTGCAACCTCAAAGGCAACACACAATTTTGTGTGCCATTCATTGTTAATGCAGCCACCTATACTAAGCCAGAAGATACAGAAAATCTGGCAGACAAATTCAGCTCTAACTTTACCCCTCTCCACCTCTCAACCTCCCCGTAGGAAACACCATCAAATATAACTCCCTCCCACTATCACTAAGTAACTGGTCCTCAATATTCCCTCTAAGACCAAGAACACTGCATTGATGGACCCGGATAATATTTCAGGATGCCTTCTTAATAATATGAAGCACGACCCATCAGGCCCTCTGGACCTGTTATTTAACTGTAGACTCCAACCAGGCTTCAAGCCTCAAAAATAGAGGACAGCAACAGTCATCTCTCTGCACAAACATGGGCCATCTACAGACCCTGAACACTATAGATCCTTAAGTCTCATATGCAAAGCCATGGGAATAATCATGGAAATGATCAATAATGACATAGGAAATCTCCAGACATGGGCCCCACGCAATTTGCTTTCGTCAAGGGCAGGTCATGCCTACTCAACCTGGTGGACTTCTTTGAAAGCAATGTATAAGGGGCAAAATGGTTCACACTAGCTACTTTGATCTGACCGAGGTGACTGACACAATACCCACTCTGGTACAGTTGACAAACTCAAAAGGTTAGGTATAAACCATTGTCACCCACTGGTTAGCCAGCGGGCTCAAAGACAGGAGTCAGGAAGTTAGAATTCAGGAATCAACCTATACAAAGAGGCCAGTCACAAGTAGAGTTCCTCACTGATTGGTCCTGGGACAGCACCTTTTTGGCATTTACTCCCCTGATGTCAAGGCAAAAGGAGGGGGCCTCTGCCCGACTAAATCTGCAGATTACTGCAAACTAGGAACAGTCACAAAAATTCCCTACTGACATATATGTTCTTCAGGAAGGACTGACTAAATGTCAAGAAATGCATAGGATCATTGGATTATAGGAAGTTACTAGGCTACTGGCCCTGAGGCCCTTATAAGCCTAGCCAAGAATTTAGTCCATGCATAGACAAATCAGCACCCGGATGCCCCTGTCCAACAGGGACACGGGTGGAATTCCAGGGATGTATTTTCTATTTCCCATACAGTTACCCAGATTGCGCTTAAAAAGGGGAAGAGAGGTACTCATAGATGGGGGAGTCTCTGGGACACGCATCTATTCTGCCAGCAAGTCCTATTGATGCCACAGACCAGGTTGAGGCCACGTGTGCAGGTTACTCGAGGGGAGCTTGACTTGCGGATATGCAGCAGTCCCACCAAGGTGGGGTCTGACATCACCTTGTATGCCAGACAGAGATCACCTCTGAGGAGTCTATATGAAACAGAGTAGAGGCATACGGCTTTTAGCCTGAGTATGGTAGATTTTAGAGGCCCTAGATTCTCCTGGTGAAGGACCTCTGTGGTCTCTCCAGCTGCTGCATGTGCTTTGCGAGGTACATGCTGAATGGGGCATTGTACCCAATAATGGGCCTTATAAAGGAAGCCAATAACCGAAAACCAGACAAGGAAGTGCTGTACGTAGAAAATTTTATTCACAAGAATTAATGCTGAATATTCCACAAGGCATTTTCGTCCAAGAACCTCCCGGACTTCTTCAGACATGATAATAGACACTTCTGAATGCATGATTAGATACCCTTCCCCTTATTAGTTAATCAATTATATCATTAAAAACATGTTGCTATTTAATAAAATTCTTAAAAATGAATAAATAAAATATATATTATTATTATAAAACTCACACCGTTGATAAATTTCATGCACATATAATGTTCAAACAGTATCAGATGTATACATATAGATAAATAAATATAATAAACAACTTAATAATAAATTTCTATACAACAATTATAAAGGATATTATGTTTTGAAAGAATGTAATATGTGTTCGCAACTAATTCCTAAGAGGTCACCTCTATAATTTAGCAGATCTGAGCTTTAACAGGGGTAGAATTGAAACGGAATCATTAAGTCCTGGGGCTTTACTAGCTTCCAGAATTTACTGCCATAATTTTTCTCTAAATTCCAATATGGTTTCCCAGGGACCCCCTCTTACTTCCTGTGGAACCATCTCTGTCGAACACAGGCTTGCCTGGCAAATTAGGGCTAGGTCCTGTTTTTACACATAAAAAATTTAAATCTTTACGTTCTCTATTTGAAAACAGAGACACTCAATTTATTGTTACACCCCCTGTCAATCACAGTAATAAAGGGATGTATGCTTGTGGAAAATGCGTTGCCTGTAAGAATATTCTAACAGGTGCCTCATATACTTTTAAACATAATAATTTTAAAATACAGTATACTACATATTTTGACTGCAATTCAGACAATCTTGTTTATGCAGCTATCTGCACATTGTGATCAGCATTTTATATTGGTAAAACAATACGCAAGCTGTGTACAAGAATCAAGGAGCATTGTGCGGCTATAAGAAAATGTGATTTTAGTAATGCCCTAGCTAAACACTGTCATATATGTCCTTTGTCTACAGGATTCAAATTCATTGTGCTTGATTATGTTCATATATTTTTTGGGGATAGAAATACTTTATTGGAGGTTAAAGAAATAAGATGGCAACTAAGGTTAAATGCTAATGCCCCACCTGGTCTAAATGAAAGTTTAAACATTGAATGTTTTTTGAAATGGTACAACTAACTACACATTTACTAGTGGTAGGCTTTGTTTACATTTGAAGAGGGTTCTTAATACATTATACATAATTCAGTTAGTGAAATGTCTTGCTTCAACAGGGTTCTTATTACATTATTCAAGAGTTATATTTCCTAAATGGGCAAAACAATTAGATGCCCAGGTCATTGTAATTGCAACACAAAAATGGTGGTGTACCTAGCTATATGTTCATCATGCCCAGCCTTTTATGTTGGCAAAACGATAAGGAAACTTCGAGAAAGGATAGTGGAACATGTTAGAGAGATTAAAAAACAGAAAAATACTAGTTCTCTTTATATGCATAATCTAAGATGCCAGAATTTTAAGAGATTTTTATTCTTTGTTATTGACAGAATTGTATACTACAACAATAACAAAGGTGGTGATGACAACACCTTACTTGAGGCTAAAGAATTTTTATGGCAATTACGGCTAAATGCAAGTTTTAGCCCTGGTATTAACGAACATATTTCTATATCAAGTATACTAAAGTACAAGTCTCAATTTATTTGATCTTGTATGTATTAGGTTAACATCTGATAATTTAATGTTTTAAATATTTTGTATAACAATATGAATTATAATGTTAGGAAATTTTTTAATGAATGATTTTATGCTGGATTGTATAACAATTGTTTATATTTAATAATTATTTAGATTTATACTATTATCTAGATATTTATATATGTATTTTTACTTTTATTTATTGGTATTACATATACATAGTTTTTGACAAGAAGGTTTTATTACATTTACAAATTAACAAGTTTGCACAAGTCCTGGCTGTTTATGTTCATTTTTGCTGATTGTACCTGTAAGAATTTTTGGCTGCGTAGGTAATAATTTGTTTAATTGTTTAATTGTTCAATTATCTAATTTACATAAGGATTTAAAAAGAGGTTCAACACAAGGATTGTCAGTACTCTGAAGATGCCCTGATGAGTGTGGGTGAAAGCGCTTAGTACAATTTTGGTTAAATAAATCGGTGGTCTGCAGTTGTTCCTGGTTTGCCTTTTTTGTTGGTCTACAGCATGACTTGTCATTTCACCATTACTTTGGTTATATATACAGGATTCTATTGTAATTGTATATTATTCTGAAGAAGTCCAACATATTAAATAGGATGAAAGCGCTATTTACTGGATCTCAGTACTAGCTTTAAAAAAA